>NC_045694.1:23197937-23500967 GCF_003331165.1 Xiphophorus hellerii
TCCTGCAGGTAACGTCTCGCTGTGAAAATGCGTCAATGACGAGCTGAATTGCCGCGTCCCATTGACAAACAGGAGCCGTCGGCGCATGAGTTGCACTTCAAAGAAGTTGCGCAGACTGTTAAACAGCCCCTCATTCACCTGTCGCTCCCAGGCTCCGATCCCTATATGCTTTTCCCACGAATACAAGCTTATGAATGTAATTAAGTCCGAGCACAAGTTCTCATGAATCGCTAAATACAACTATAAATGCAAGCATGGCAATGTTATTTCAGGGCCGCAGAATTCTGAAACTGGAGCGCAGCATAACATTAAATAAAAACATACCATGTTGAGCACCCTCCCCCCCATTCACCCCCAAAAAAAGAAGAAAAAAAAAAGAAACTGCCTACAATAATTATATCTGTTCATGTTACTGAGGGACAGTGCTGTGTTCATGAAATGTTTGGGAAATGGGACCGGTGTCCCATGGGCGGACACCCTGGTATTGCAAAGCCGTAAAGCTTTTCAGACTGGACGCCATGTAGTCATGTAAATACCGCCTGACACGTTGGCGAAATTGACATGGTCGTGATAATGGGATAATAGATGATTCTCTAGGAAACAACTCGGTGTGAAAAAAGTCTGGAATTTACAGGAGCATAAACATTTGTTTTTAACGTTAAAATGCTCCAGTGTGGTTATTTTATTGGACTTGATCTAATTCGACATTTTCTTTTCTTTACAAAAAAAAATGCAACAATAACAAATTAGCATTTTCAATATGAATGGATGGATAATCCATTTAGTCCTACGTCTAATTGTCTTAATTACGCACGATCATTCTCCTCTTCAGCACTCATCCCGACAGTTTCTGCCATTCCACAAACTTTTACGTTTGCGAGCGACGTCTAAGCCAGTGATTAACGTTACACGTCTCCCATTAAATCTCTTCTAAAACACTCAAAATCCCTTAAAACAACAATCCACTCATCGCGCTGGACAATAGGGGAGGCGATCGGGACGGCCGAGGGCGAAGATAATCCTTTCTAATTAGATATCACCCACATTCATTTTCGTGGATGACTGAAACCAGGAGCCCTCCGTGATTTGCGCTTAACGAAGAGCGTTTAAGAATTTAAATGAGTCAATAATAACACACAATAGTTGTTTTTTTTAGTGCTGAGTGGCTCAGAAACATCGAAACTATCAACAAGAAATGAAGTGGCCGTCAAATATTGTTGCCGGTTTTTAGCCTTTTATCGGGTTGTTCTCGAGGAGATCAGCCACAACATTGTTAACATCAACATGCATAACTAAATTAATACAGCATAGAGCTATTATGGGTTTTAAAGGTTTGGCATTGTTTCTTGAATACACGTTGAAGATGTGGTATTTTAACACATCTCGCACACATTAGACCATTCGGGCAGCGTTGATTTATGCTTTGGAGAGTGAGGTGAGAGAACTGGAGCAATAAAGGCCCAGGAGGTGACAGTTCTGACAGGCCGAGTTTAGGTGACAGGAGTGGAGACGCCATCCCGGAGGTGTGGGGGTGGTGGGTGATCATGGCAGGTGATCTTTAACTAAATGACCCAATGTAATGGCTAGATTTACTATAACTGAATTCTGTAGTAGGCTGTTTGCGGCTCATCATAAGATAATGTTTGGATTATAGATTTACTGGTGATTTTATCAATCTTGATCTACTTCAATCAGTGTAATCCCGATGCTTCTTATCTTCTAGCTATCAAAGCTTTTCAGTTCGCTGTTCTCATCCTCAATTGCTTTCCATGGGATTATTATTATTATTGTCCACCAGTGGTAATATTTTATTGTCATATAAAAGAACATCAATAATTTTTCATCTAATGACTTAATTTTCCCTCACATCCATTTTTGAATAACATCCATACAAGTACTTTTTCTGATGTTAATATGTCAGAAGACACGTCATGAGAATGTTTGTAACTTTGTAAGGCAATATGGAAAATAATCAGAAAACTCGGAAAAATATTTTACAGTTTGTCTTGCATCTTGGTGACATTTGTTGTAATGTAGTATTATATAAATAGAACAGAATTGAATTTAACTTGTTTTCATGTCAGTGTACATTATTCATAAAGACTTGAAAAGTTGAACTTTTTGAGCAGTTCCACAGTTCCACTTTTAAATCTGTAAACACACCGCTCTGCAATGACTCAGGAGCATTTTTAAAAACCATTGTTACTGGAAACAATTTGTCATTGCACCTTTATTTTTTAGAAATTATTCACACCTTCTCTTTGTAGGTTGTAGTCTGCTTAGGCTCAACTGAGAAAAATATATAAAAGCAATCTGTTTAGTGAAAGCACATATATGATCAATATTTTTTGAGAACCAGATGCATTGTGTAAAGGAGCAGAAAGAAAGCTTGATGTCTTGCCAGCATGTATAGATACTTTGTAGTAGTATTGGATGAACTTTCACCCTGCAAACGTAACAGGTAGATCTACAATAGATAGGGGCTTGTGAAAGCTCTTGCTTAATTCAGTAAGACAACACCAAAAGAGATTCAACTCGATATTTTACGAGATCGTGACTCACGAGATTTTGAATGACACACTAATGCCAGTTCATTTCAGAGATCTTCAGCCAGCTTCGACTTTGTCAATTCTGCTCACCATAACTTTCATAATATAAACCAGAGTGTTAAAAAATGTCAATGTGAATTGAAATTTGACCAATCTAGCTATATATTAGTTTAAAACTATCGCATTTCTTCAGTATTTCAATAGTTTTTTAGGTCGTAATTAATATTACCCACTTGATTTATATATCTTTATGTGAAATATGAAGCATTAATATTTCACATTAATGCTTCATGTGAAATATTTGCATTAAAAAATAGCATTTAAAAAAAATGCCAATTAAATAGTTGCATTAAAAAAATAAAAATCTAATGAAATCATTTTTTTTTTTTAATTAAACTCTTATTTTTTATGGCAGAGGGACCTTTAGGGTAAACTCATGTTGAGTGTTTTGTCCAAGCTTACTGTGTAATATTCACAAAGTGACCCCATCAGATTTCTCACACACAACTACTTTTTAAAGTATTACAAAAACACATTTTGCAGAACTTTTTAAATTAGCCAAAGCAACCTCTTATCTCAGTGTTGTCCTGTATCTTCAGTGATTAAATGCTTGTTGTGTCCATGTAATGCTCAGAATTTTGTCTGAATGTCTGTCAAAATGTGTCAAAGCATCACTTAAATAAATGATTATATTTTTCACAAATTTACCAATTAAGAACAGTTTTCCTTTAAGTAATCCAACATTAATTCACTGCCAGTAGTACTGTGCAATAAACATCCAATGTACTAAGCTTTAAGCAAGAACCTCCAACTGGAAGGAACTTCTCTAGGCAAAAGAACTGCTTTTGTGTTGTGATTAAAGCTTGTGATGAGATAACATTAGGCAGTTGCAGAAACTAAAGTTTAAGTTGTTCTGTCGATTGAGTAAATCCTATCCTGGACCCACAAAATAAGGATAGGTGAAAAACTGATATGTCCAAAAGGTTAGAAACTTTGAAGTATGTGGAGTTCACACCCAAACTCCCCCAAACCCTTAGCGGCAAAAGAATTATACACTATAATTCTCTTAACTCCTGAAAGAGCAGTGAACTTGTGATAAATGTTTGACTTTTACTTAAATAGTGCATCAGACTTTTGTTTCTTATTTAGAAAATATTCTCCTTTTCCAATGTAGCAGCAGTATACAATTAGCATTAGCATCTTTGGTTTTCTTTTTATGTTTTGTGTTTCTGTTACTGAAAGAAATCATTAGAGAATAGGGCTTATTGTCATTACTAACATGATTCTTGATACATTTTAATTTGGTTGATGGAATAAGTCTTAATTCTGAAATATAAACAAAAATATTGTTTGCTTTTTTAAATGTACAATAAAGATTTTCCACCAGGGAGGAACACATTTATCTCGCAGGACTGATATTTGATAGATTGTAAAATCAATTGTGATTTATGTAAATGGATATTCTGTAAAGTATAATACACAATCACCACAATCGTACAGTATAAATATAGACCAACAACCTGCACACTGAGACAAATTAGAGATGAAAAAGCACAAAACACACTGTGTCCATGTCTTCATGTTTATTACATAAAGAAAAGTAAAAAGTTTAAGAAAAAAGCCCACATGAGTTGACTTCAGTTGCCCCTGTGTCCACAGACAAACCCCACCCCCAATGCAACTTTCCAGCCTGAATGCCTGCCTCTCTCCCTGTGCTACATCACTTCACCCCCACCCTAGTTTGGCAATACTGGAGACATGGTAGCTACAAGCTAACAGCACAAGACAGGCACCCAGGCTGACATTTTTTTTGTGTGTGTGTGATTTGTAAGAGAGCTCCCATGTTAGGATGCCAAAATATCCTGTTAGCACCCCAGGGAGCTCAGAGAGCACCCTTTTCTGAAGACAATGTAGGTGATTCAAATACTGGGATAATCAAAAGAAAGTGCTTTTTTTTCTGTGGCATCTCAGCTCCTTTTCTTCATGTGCTCACGTCAAGGTGTGGCATCGCCTTTCCTCTCCTGCTCAATGGCTGCAAAAGAAGAGAAAACAGAAACATGCTGCTGGTTTAGGCTTGCATTGCAGTGAACCTGTGAGTGGGTGCAGCTGATACTGCAGCCGTTTGCTTCGCTGCTCTCTTTGCTGAGTACGTGTGAAGGTGATAATGGGAGATTCTGGCAGGGGGGGCGAAAAAAAAAATTGCCGCAGAGGATGAAGGACTCGTGCACTCACTCTCTTTGGTGGGAAGAGGGTTCTTCTCTTTTGTCTCCGTCTTCTTCAGCTTTGTCTTGTCGAAGCGAGCGATCTCGGTCATGTCTGGCTTGTCCGACATTTTGGCTGTGAAAGACGAGACGTGAAACTCAGTGCGCCGTTTTGACCTTTCATGTCAGGCATCGTATTGACTGTGCATCGTAGCTCGATGTATACCATTTAAGACAAATGAAAATCCATAATGAGGCCTATCAGCTGTTTCGGTCAGTGCATGCACATAAAGGGAGTGGCTACAACATGTGCTGCTCAGACAAGTGGTTGCCTCCCACACATGCTCAGTCTACATACATGTCTGCTTCTCTCAGATGCCTTTGTGGCTAACATGTGCCTCTTTTACCCAGCTGTCTCATCTCTCTTTTGTGTCTGCTTTTCTTCCCTCTCCAAGGCTTCCCTCTTTGTTCTCATTTCATCCTCCCTCAATTTGTTTGTCTCTTTTTTCTTCTGATTCTGCTCTTGTAGCCTCATGGATGCAGCTCATAATCAGCCCACAGACTCCACTGCAGTAGAAATCTTCAGCCTCAGGTTGAACTGATCTGGTCTTTTCACTGTCCTGATCCCAATATGTCTGACTGAACTGTCAAATATATATATTTTTAAGCCTATATGTTTGGGGATCTTCAAAAGTAGAATAAGCTTCTGTAAGGTGATTCTTACCATTGTGGATTTCAATAGGGCCTAAAAGGTTCAGCTTGATGCGGTGTTAGGCTTCCTGAGCAAAATGCAACATTTTTAAAAACACAATTTTTATGATCAAAGCAACTTTCAATCTCTCACTTGAACACTTAAGAATCTGTATTAACTTGCGTCACATATCAGTCAAATTTGACCCTATTTTACGACTGTTATATACCTCAACATACCAGCAATATTGCTTTGTTTGTCACCACCACAATTCTCATCAACCTCATCTTTCACATTATTTCCCCGCTGCCGTTAGCAACCATCTTCTACCCATCCAGCCACACCCCAGTCCTTTGTCTGACTCCTGGCAGACCAGAGCCACCGTCAGTCCCAGAAACAAAGCCAAACGGAGGAGAGAAGAAGCAGAGATGAGTCTTTCTTACCGATGATCCACACAGCAGGTGGGCTAAAATCCTAGGCTGAAGGCTGCGGGGAGGGTCAGAGATGCAGGAGTGAGAGCGGTACGGAAGCTGAGACAAGCTGCCGGTGTGTGCGCGCCTCGCTGCATCCAGGGTCTGGGTATAAGAAGGAGGGAAGGGGGAGGAGAGAGTGACTGAACTTGGTCAGCCTTCTTCTGTCATTAATATTAATGCTCTTAAGGGGAAAGACATGGGAAAGACATGGGAAAGAAACCACTGACAGAAGACAGCTACTAAATGGAGATTTTCTGAGATCAGCTATTATTCCGCATATACAGTAATCCATAATCCATATCATAGGTTTGATACAGTTCCCGCTGAATATTAAATGTTCTGAAGGGGTTTTATTTGCCTCTTTTTGTGAATCATTGTGTTGCAACTATAATTTTATAGACATATTATGTTAGTAAATGCTCAATATAATGACTATTTTAACTCTTGATTTATATTTTAGTTATTTCATGATTACAAATTAACATTTACTACAAACTGTGTATGACAAAGACAATAGGAGGCCCTAAACAGAATTACATATGGTTCCAATAAATATCACTCACCAGACCTCAGATAATATGATATTTTAACTAATGATCAAGTTAAAATAAATATTTTGATTTGATCTCAAACGATTGCTATTCTCAGAGAACTTGAAATAATTGTCAAATTTTCTATTGTAGGAATGATCATAGAGCCACAGCTCTTCCTCTGACTCATTGATCAGCTCCTGCCTCATGTGTCAGCTTCTCTCCCTCAACAACATGATGCTACCAAGAGGAGACTAGAGCACAGGGGTTTAGTAAGAAAGAACCCATTGATAAGCTTCACCACATCAGAACAGATCAGCCCTGAGATCTGGTTGCCATACATGTTTTTGTTGACATCATTTGCTTCGGTACATCAATCTATCTGTGTGTAATAGCACAGGGAAACTTCAGCGAGGCGCTCTTTCTGGCTCTGTTGGGTCAGTTCTGGAGCTAAATATTTGTGGGTTCAGGTCGTTCCAAGATTTTCACCTCTTCTTTTTCTCCTTCCTCTCAAAATTAAAACTTCAGAGAAACTGAGATACTCTTCATAAATGTAATTTTTGTTTTTTCTTACATTTAATTCCATAATCTTAAACAAAATACCCCCTTTTAGTCTATTCGATTGTCTTGTCTTTTGCTTTAGTTGAAAGAAATCATTAGTAGTTTATCTTAGTGGAATTAATAGTAACATTTAATTTTGACTATGCTGACTACCTGCACCTGTTTTTTATTATAGTGATCAGTCTAAGTATATACTGTTGTGTTGATTCTGAGAAATAAGAGTTTTTTTATAAATATACCAAACTCTCCTTGCATACGTTTTTTAAAAAAAAAGTTGTAATAAAAGTCACTCGGTGGGATGGGAAAGTAATTAATCTTTCAGTTTGTTATAGTTATGAGACTGACTAATTTGATATGTATATTACTTGAGTTAATTTAGTCACTCTACATGATTTTTATACTTATAGTACTTGAAATAATTCATCTTTTTTTGTTTTAGAGAGATTTGGCTGCAAAGAATAAGCTATTTCTTTAGCTTGGACAGCTAATCCCTTAAGCTGACTTTGGTTGTATTAAAAACGAAAGGACAAGACATTAAAATACCTAAATCAATATATAATAGCAGTCTCTCGGAATCAATTAATCCAAATGTCTGAGGATTGTGTTTATACATTTTTATCTTGTAGGTGTGTGTTTTGTAAAATTCAAATAGTTTAAAAAAAACCATACACTTATAAATGAATTCATCAGATTAATATTTGTCAGTTCATCTGCCTCATTTCATTAGTTTTGTGGGGGTTTTTGAAGCGTTTCTTGATCACATCATACACTAATAAAACCCTGATGTTCGGATCCCACTGTGCTCTGCTTACATCACTGAACCTGCTGCTCTTTAGCCTTTAATCTTCCCCGAGGTCTGGTTACAGCATGCTGACCACAGATGCTGAGAAAATGTGGCTTAGAAAAGACTGCTCATCTCACAACAGTATGAGTCAACATGACCTCAGGCACTCAGAAACGATCAGTTAATATGAAACTCCCTCCTTTCACCTCCTGCTCCACCCACACGTCCCCAGCATCAACACTGACTACTAAAGAGTTTTATCCATTTAAAGTATTATCAGAAACAGCTTTTCAGTGTTACATAGGAAGGTTTTTTTTTTTATATAACTGCATATACTGTACTTATTAAAACAATATAAAAGGTAGTTAAGGTGTCGTTTTGTATATTTTTAAAACAGAACAAAAGCTTCTTTGAAATTATACTATATGTTGGTTAGATATGTCTTTTTTGTTACAAGCAACAAAAGACACGAAGACACAAATCACACAGAGAGTTTTGCTCTCTGTGTGATTTCATATCACCCAATGACTTTGCTTTTTTTCTTTTTTGGCGGGGGAGGGGGGTTACGTCAACATGATGCAGTTTTTAGATGTGCCACAGCTTCAAAACACTGAAATGAAATGGCTTAATTACCTCCTCCTTGTGTAAATCAGTTCTCCAGAGCCTTAATGACCTAATTATTCTATTCAGGTGTGGTGCAGCAGAGGCACATCTAAAAGTTGCAGGACACCGGCCCTACAGGACTGGAGTTTGACACCTGTGGTAAGTGCACAGGGTCCCCAAAGTCGGTCCTGGAGGGCCGGCATCCTGCATGTTTTAGTTCTCTCCCTGGTTTAACGCACCTGGATCCAATCATGGTTCATTAGGAGGCCTAAGAAGAACATTGGCATGCTGAGAAGCAGCGTTACTACCACCAGAGAGAGAACTAAAACGTGCAGGATGCCGGCCCTCGAGGACCGACTTTGAGGACCCCTCTTTAAGGAATACTGCAGCACCACCTACTGGCAAAACAGCGTAACAGCTTCATAAAGGAGTCTGAATTTGAAGCTCACTAATTTTTAAGCAAACTGGGGAGCAGTAATGATGATGGTAAGAATAGACTTCAGCCTTGTTACATTTTAGGGAAATGTTACTTGCAGCACTTAGATTATTATTTCTAATGTGATTGGCCTTTGGTGTCCCTTGCTTTTCAGTGCTTTTCATGTTACAAACAGCTCATGCTTCCAGTGAGCTGTTTGTTGCTTTGAGATACGGTGGAGAGGAAAACATCCTTGACCTTCTCTGACTTGGCTAGACCCTCCTAGTAACCTTTGTGTTTGAAATGTTATCACATTTGAAGCTCAGAGATGAGATGCTCCATGACAAAGGTCAGACTCAGAGCCAAATGACCTGTCAGAAAAATCTGACAGAGCGCTGCGTGTTGGCTGGTGGACGATAGGCGAGTGAACCTTTTCATGTGTCAAACTGAACTATGTGCTGTTTGACTTTGTCTAGATGAGTGACATTGGCTAAGATCAACATATTGAAGTTCAGTGAGAATGCAGCAGCTGGGGGAAAGCAGCTCTGCATATTTAAAAAGAAGAGTCAAAGTCATGTTCTGCTGTGAACTCATCACAGGAGGGCAGCACAAGACTATTTAAGCTCCGAGCTACTGAGGGTCCACCAGAGTAAACACCTATGTAATTCTAACTAGATAAATCCTATTGTAACTGACTTGAAAAAGCGTACCGACACTTTATCAACGGCACTTCAAACTTGTCTCTAGTTCGAAGAGACAAGTTTGAACTTGTCTCTTTGAACTAAGGATACTTTGAATCCTGTGAAAATAGTCATTTTAGCACAAATCTAAGAGACACAAGGAGACAAGACATTAAGAGTCTTCAAGAATGTCAGATCAGCAATAAATTCTTACGCGCTAAAGCAACGTTCAGTGATTCTCTGGTGAGTCACAAGCCTAAATCTGACACAGCATGAATGATATGTAATGCGGATATCGTCACTGTTTTCTTTTGTGTCCTGTTGTGGCTTTCAAAGGACACTCTCTGAACCTTTTAACACAGTCACAATTTTCAACCACAAACTTCAGTGGATTTTGTAAGGATTCTGCGTGGTCGACTAACACAAAGTAGAGCATCATTCTGAAGTGGAAGGTAGAAAATACATTTTCTAGCTTTTACAAATGGAAGTCTGAAAAGTATTGTGTGTATTTGTGTTCAGTCAGCCCGAGCCAAAAGTTTGTATAAAAACTCTTGCTGAAGTTAAAGCTGTGTGTTTTTGGGGTTATGTCTTTCAGCATTGAGCTTCTCTACGCTAAGCTGAACTTTTTTCCGAAACGCAGTTAAATTGGGGGCAGACTATCTCTGAACATTGTTTTTCTAAGTCTTGTCACACATTCTTATGTGAATTTAGGTTTGCTCTGAACTTTGACTGGGTCAGTGCAGTATGACATATTCACTGTTGTATGCGTCGTACTGTTGCAAGGTAATTGCTTCAAGGGTGGTTGTCCCATATTTTATCAAAAGCCTCCTTTCTTTTCTGATCAGATACTGTTGACTTATTCTTGCAAATGTTCTGAAAAGAATGAAGCCCAGCTGTTTAAAAAACACCAAATGTGTTGAGATTATATTTAATTTAAAATTTTGAAAGCAATTTCTTGTTTTCAATGTGTAAGTAAATAGATGCTGTGATTATCACCTTTATTGGTACTCCTGTGAAAAAATGTCTAAAATTCCTTAAATTATTATTATTATTATTACAACAAAATAGATCAATAGACATTTTACTTAACTTGTGTTAAATTTCGTTCAATTTTTAAAGAGCTAATTCCCAACAAATATTGTCTTGAAGCACTTTACTGTACATTCCAATTAATCCTAGTTATCAATTTGAAGAATCTTGAATTAATATGAGATACAGCAGCATTTAATTTCCCTTTGGGGCCAATGACGCATTTTTAATTGAGTTGAATTAAGCAGTAGATGTTTGTTGTTTACTTCACAGCAATCCCACATACTGAGCATGTATGGAGTGACAGTGGAGAGGAAAACCTTCTCTCTAACAGGAAGAAACTTCCAGCAGGACAAGCGGCCATCTGCCAGGATACAGTGGATAGACAGAGCAGATACACACACTTTTTAATGAAAAGTAAAAAAAATGTATAACAGGAGAGGGAAAACATTTAGTTGGTGTCGTTTTCATAGCCGATACCAAAATCCCTCCTCCAGGAAGTTTATCATAGACAAGCAGAATGCCAGACCACATGTGGCTTCTCTGGAAAACAAAACACAAAAACTAAAAATAAAAACTAAGAGGAAACAAAAAGTTGGCAGTTGAAATAACAGAAAAAAATGAAAGTTAGAGAACAGTAGGAGAAGAAAGTATCAGATTGAGGATAAGTTGTGTTGTTCCCTGTCTATCTTGTTCCCTAGTAGTCTGAGCTTATAGCAGCATAACTACCTAGATACCTCAGAATAACTTAAGCTCTGAGAAGGAGGCAGAGCCAGGAAGAACCATCTTTCCAGACTGAAATCCTTTCCTCTTAATAAAAACAAAACAAAAACAAGCAAACAAAATAACAACTTAGTGCTCATTTTTTCTCTTATTTGGCTGTTGTTGGCTTTCACTAACCCTATGCTATCCAGCTGAATATGTATTCACTGGAAGTGAAGTGGAGTGAGTGTTTGAGCTTGAGTGTGAAGTCAAATCTTGCAATCTTTGTCTGAAATTGCAAAGAAAAAGAAGTAGAAAAAGACTTTTGCCCTTGAAGACACTTTTGGTGCACTTCTCATTTCTCCTCTGTGGTCGGGTAGGCAAAGAAAAGCTACTGGCACTCTTAAGAAAAAGAGGAGGCGTGTCACCATCTGAGCAGATGGGAAGTGATGTTAAGTGTTCAAAACAGAGTGGGCAATTTTCTGCCATTTTTAACCACTAATGGAAAAAGCTGGCATGGTGGTTAATGAGAAGCCCGAATGACGTGTAATTACCAACTACGTGCACATAAATAAGGCCTTGAAAAATGTGCTTTTTGTAACTTCATAGGAGCGCTGAGCTGTCTTACGCTTGATTAATCCAAGCAAAGATGGTAAGTTTTGACCAGAAAATCCACTGCTCCAAGGTTTTCCAAGGGAATTTGATGCATGAGCACAATGCAGGTGAAACCAGATAAGCAGCCTCTACTCAGGCCCATGATCTTCACAACTGATGATGCAGAGTCTGATTGGAGAACTCTGTTCCATCACCCAGCCAATGAGCTACGAGTATCTCCGTGTGGAGGAGTTATCTCACCTAGCCAGCTTGAGGACAGTGACAGAGATGGGGGGGAAAAAAAAAGAAAAGTGAGGACAGAAGATAAAGAGATGAGGGAGGAGGAGAAGAGAAATAGAGATGGGATCTTCTGCATGTTAGAGCATTGATACAGACAACATGTTTTGGATACATCCTATCAAGTAATGTGAGAAGTGTCAATTTGTTGATTTTTTTTTTTTTCAAAGGCCATATTTGTTTTCCTGGTTGTATTTGAGCTTGTATTACATTAGTACTCCTGAAAAATTAAGTGATAGCAGTTTAGGGGTTGTTTGCGAATGCAACAAAGAAAACATCATCTCTGTCAATATACCCCCACGCCCCACTCCTCAGCTTATTTATGCACTAAACATGACTTGAGTAGATTAAACGAATGACTCGTTCTTCTCTAGAGCCCTCTAATTAGGGGGCGATAGCATTTGTTTCAAGGGACTCTAGGGAGGCAGATGAATACATTTTCTGATGGAAAATATGACCTTTTATAAACCTTAAAGAAAATTGTTTAAATCTCAGTTGTATTTATTTGACCCTCCTGACTCTGTATATGTATCCTGCACTTCTCATATAAGACAGTATGCAAGCTTGGATATTTACGTCCTACTTCTGATGTCAGACAGGGCTGAAAGTTCTTCATGCATCCTCCAATGTAGGAAAGTCACATGAATGGATGTGACTTTCCATTCACGTGACTGGATGAATGTCATCCAGTCACGTGAATGGATTTCAATTTTCAAAGATTTTCAATTTTTGAAAATTGATGTGTTTACTTGCTTACATTCAAGGAATTATTTACTAGATAAAATGTGTAGCGATTTTGTGCTATGTTCATTTCAGAGGAAAGCCCAATTGTGAATATTTGGAGTTAAAATTTGTTTCTGTAACTTCCATATTTATTTGTTGTTAGTGTGTTAATAAAGTTTGAGTACATGGAAAGTGGAGTGGTCAAAGACCTTTCTTTTGAGAGTAAGTATTGGCCAATGTGCAACAGGTGGTTGTACAAAATATTGAATTATTTGTGGTCCTGCGGAATGAGGATTTTTCCCAAACTGAAATTTTTTTTTACTAAAAATAAAGTTACAATTTTCTGTTAGATGAATTTATGCTAAGACTTAAAAAGGACAAAACCATGTCAAGATAAGTGAAGTGTTTTGAGTAAGATTATCAGGCAAGTCAAATTATACAATTCCCACAAAATGGATCAATACACTTGAAAGTGGTGAAGGATTTTACATTCAGTCTTCAGTTTGTTTTCCTATATGGGCTTCATACTCCACATGTTTCTGACAATGAATGCTTCAATTTGGATCACATGTACTTTTATATTTACATTTTCCCAGATACCATCTTAAAGCTATATGATTTATTGAGTCTGTATTTAGTTTACATGTAATGTACTTTTTCACCATTTTTGTCATATATCCAAAACAGAACACACATCCAAGGTAGAGTGCTCAGAGAGGAAGTATTTCTGGCATTTACTGCATTCACAAATAACAAACTGTTAGCATGCAAATGAACAGAAGAGGGAGCTGAAATGACATCATATGTACCTCCAGCTTGAAACTCATTGCATATTATTTATGTACACATTAGTGGAAATGATCAGAATTCATGCCAGTCTTTAAACAGAAAAAATAAAAATGGAGGATGTGAGTCAAATGGGAGAACAATGATAGTGAATCAAGTACTCTGTGCCAGTATCCATGGTTGTTCAGTCGTGTGTATTTAGAATCAGAGGTGTAAATAAATCCATAATAAAAGAGAGGAATACATATTAAAATATGCATATTTAGTTGGTTTTTTGAGGATGAGTTTTATAGACATCAACATTTGTACTTTGTTGCTTTAATTTATTTTAAATTCATGTTAGAGCAATAATCAACAAAGCTTTTTGTATTATCACATCAATACTTTTAATGTCACACTACTTTAATATGGATTTTTAAAAATGTAAACTATTGAGCATAGTACTTATCTAGTTGTGGCAAAAGGTAGCTCTGAATTTTATTTCATGGTATCAGAGTAAAGGGGGCCAAATACAGATGCTCACAACACATTTCAGACTTTTATTTGTAAAGCAAATTGACAAAAGTTGTTTTATAAGGCACTGCATTATAGATCAAATTCTGAAGACGGAAAATGTGAAAATCGTCTATGCTGGCTGCCAGTATTGATGCAAGTAAACTCGTGGTTCTCGTGTATTGAATCTTTGCATTATTCAGCTCGGGTTGTGCTACGCTCTTTGAAGCAGAACATTAGATGGTGTCTCTGAGGGTCAACTTTCTGACAACAAAACTAATTCTGGGCTTGGAAAAGAATTCTCCAAAAGACACGATGCGTGCAAACAGCATCGATCGCTTTTCCTGTTCGGTCAGATTCCTTCTGAGATCTGCGGCTGACTTACAAAGTAATTTACTGCCTGGTCAAGAGTTTGAAATTTGTGCCGGAGGCTTAAGAAAGCCAGTTCCAAAGAAATAACTTGAAAAGGCTAATGTTTTATAGAAATGAGTTGTCAAATTCTGTTGGTTAAGTCCCACTTCTATTATAACCATGAAAGTGTGAAAAGAATTCAGGGTAAATCTTTTTACCAAATAGGAGCGGTTATGCGTGCACCGTTGCCATGTTAGAGAGCCGTCTTCTCCCAGGAGCCAGATGATGATGATGATGATGTCCTTTGTGACCCTTTACAGTAAGAGAGCTTTTAGTGCTCACTGTGTTGTTCAGATGGCTGCTGTGTGGGATGAGTGAGTCAGAGTGGCTTTCAGGGAATTATTTGTTAAACGCTGTCCAGGTTATTTATAGGTTGTTTCTATAAATATATAGAAAATATATGTTGATAATCAAGAAACTGAAATGCCATCTTTTTTTTTTTTTTACACAACTCACAGAAGTTCAGTGATCTACAGAAAACGTAGGAATTTATTATTTTTTTTCCCTAATTGAACCTTAGTTTAATTAGGTTTAGACAACAAATAATGAATCCTTCTTTCTGAGCTCATGGCAATGTGTGAAGGTGTTCTAGTTTTTTGTAACCATCTAAAATCTTGGTTTTGAATTCCTGAAATATGTCAAAAAGCTATTCTTGAGTTTTTGAGAAGAATGAAAAATTTCACCCAAAAGACACAAAGTAGTTGTTGGCATTAAGCTCCATCTGGCAAACAAGCTATGTTGTCAAGTACATTTGTTTAAAATCCCTTCATTCGCTCCTAAAATTTGACAAATAAACTTTCAAGGGCAAGAATCCTCTGTCTCTTGCACTGTTTTGACAGTCACTCCATTATATTTGCTTACATAAATATGTTGGTACATGTAAACGATCAAACAGAATTATAATCTGGTCCATCAAAACATAAAGTCACCACAGAAAACGCAAATATCTGTCTAAAATTTTACAAAATTTTGAGGCCAGTTGTTGCTAAGTTGGTGTATTTTATACATGACTGCAAATCTCCGCCTGAGAACTGGACACGTCACTACAGTGTCAACATTCTCATCATTTCAACCTGTCAAAACTCTTTAATAATCTTAATTTTTATTAAAAAAAATTGCTGCTGAGACACGTCTTTATATCTTCCTATTATGCTGCCCAATGTACAATTGGAGTTGTGTTCTGATCACTGTGCTGCCCCCTTTTGGCCACCTTACACAAGTGCGTGGCTAGGCAAGTGGGACAAAATGTCAAAATGAACTTATAAAATAAATGTTCCTCTGATTTCATTACACCTTTGTTTTCCCTTAAGTTTTATCTAAAATTATCTTCTTGCCTATACTTAAACATTTGTTTTATTGCCGTGCTAAACAAACAATTTTATCAGTAGTTTGGAATAAGTATAGATTTCACTTTTTAAAATTATTTTTAATCTTTCTTTTAATAGACTTATAAAGAGATTAGAGTCTGCACTTTGTAGAAGTGACTTATCCATCTCATGTGCAGTGACATCTTTACTAACAGCTTTAAACCTCACATTTCTTCGTATCTTTTTAGATTTCATTTCTCCGCGTTTATCTTTTCTTTGTTTAGTTATCCTCCATTATTATTATTTTCCTACTTACTTTATCTTAAACATTGTGTAGCTCTTGCTTTATATGAAATGTGCATCATAAATAAAGACTGATTGATTGATGGTTTAATTACAATGACATAATAATTCCATATTCAATAATTTAGGTGTTCAGGAAATTATGAGATAGGTTTTTTAATATTTTACAAATAGTCGTGATCATTTACAGATGGAGCAAAGTTATTTTTTCTCCTTCTTAGTGTTGTTATGCCTTGTGCGCAATGTCTCAAAGCGAACAAACTTGCTCTTTTCATTTTCAGCAAACAATAATTTGTTTCACTAGGCAGGAGAGAGTGGGGAGGGATTGTGCTGAATGTAAACAGTCACAGTCAGGCGTCTGCAATTTTAATAAAAGAAGCAAAATAACTGCAAACCCGAACCTAGAAGTGATTCAAGCAGTACTTATCTGGATGTTAAAAAAAGAAGCTTAAAATGGGTAAATTGCATTTACTGAATTTAAATGGGCAAAAAGATCAAGCATTCTCAGAGGAGCATTAAAACTTACTTCTGATCAGTCTCTAAGGGTTTTTAAAAGACATGATGAAAATGCATTTCATTCACATTTTTATGTATATTTTCCGTATGGCTCTATGGGATGCATATTCTGTGAAGTGAAGATTTTGTAAGACTGACTTACATGAGTAAATACATTTCTGAGTAATCCGAGTATATTTACAGATTAGACAAACAAGCAAAAAAAAAGATATAAATGATCTACAACAATCAGCCCAAGCATTTCGCTGAAGACCTAGCTCTGTTGGATATACTCTTAATGAATCGCCTCGCCTCCTTCAGCTGTGTCAGCTCGTGTTTCAGGGCCTTTGAAACAAGAGATCAAAAAAAGAGGTTGGCCTGCCAACATGCTGAAGTGACAAGGTCAGCATTTAGAGATGCTGGTTTAGTAAAGCCAGCCAAGACATCGGCGGAGGAGAGAATAAATCTGTCATTAGGATCAAAGTCAGAAAACACTCTCAACGTGCACACACTTTTAACCAATTGGCAAACACACAAACACACACGCCGGGTGCTTCAGTTTTTTATTTTGATAGTTTATGAAGAAAGGAACTATGGACCAATGAGGCGGTGGCTCACCATCTTGTTATGCTGAACACAATAAAGGCCATTTGGGTGGATGATGGCACGCGCCTCTAAGAAGAAAAACAAAACTTCCTCCTTCCTTTCCAAAAATGACTAATGTAGCTTCTCATATGCCGTCTGTAGGCAAAACCGATACATGATAACAAACTGAAAGCAACATGGAAGCGGAGGAGGTTGGGAGTGAGTGATGGGAAACAGGGCCTCGTCTTTGTGCAACCTTCTGCCGCGTTGGCAACAAAACCGCCAGTTTTTCTCGGCTAATTGTCGAGCGGGTGCGTGGAGATGCCCTTGGAGGAATCCCTCGCTTATTCACCTGGAAGGCTTTGTCGCTCTCCTTTTGAAACAGAGAGATTAATAAATGTTCCTCTGAATGCATTAGGATTAAAGAGAAAAAAAAAAAACACCCAAACTCCTGACACAACGTTGGATGACTGCGTACGTCTGGGGCGGGCGGGCGCAGCGTCATCGTCGGCACAAAATGCGGAACGTTATCTCCACACAGCCACCTGTTTATGTGAAGGGAGTCAACAAACATCATATGAATTCTAGTAAGGCTCACTCTCAGAGTACACACACTCCATCATCGTGGGACTATAGCAGTGTTCCCTGTAATCTAAATCCCTTATTTGAAAGCTTTGCAAGCGTGCATGTGTGTATGTGTGTGAGGCGAGAGGACAGTGCTTATAGGAGAGAGATTAAAACTGACAGTGTTCAGTCGTCTCTTGGGGGAAAGGAGCAGAGGGAGGTTAAGACAGTAGGTGTCAGCGAAGGATTTATGGCATTAATTAACAAAAATAAAGCCCAACAAACCTGTGATGGATAAACACACGTCTTTAAAATGTGCATCTTCTGAAGAACATTTTAGGTAAAATGTTCAATTTCAAAAGTTAACCTTTGTTACCTTCAACCTTTACAAAGGCATTTAATACGCTATAACCACTTTTTTTTGTATATCTTAATGAGAGTTTATGTGATAAAACAAAAACCATACTTTATTTAAAAAAAAAATCAAAAAACTTTAGTGCGCATTTGTGATCAACCAGCTTTAATCCGAAAATCCAGTGTAACAAGCCGACTTCAGAGGTCACCCACTTAGTACTATTAAGGAAGAGTAATTTAACATTAACTTTGGACAAAAAGTTTGGCTCCTTCTTCCTTAAAGTTCCGGGATCTTTAACAGGCGGGCTACGGCTGGAGAAAGTGAAACCACGACACTGCGCGCTGACGTCACAGATCACAGAGTTTAATCCCACACAAAGCAAAGCATGAATCAATTAACAAAGCTGCAGAGGTACAGAGATATGTATTCATTACCTGTAACAGGAAAAATAGAAAAAGAAACACAAAGAAAACAAGGGGGGCAAAGACGCGTCTTTGGAGAAAGCTTTATGCCAAAAAAGCAAAACAGTGGTAGCATTCTGAATTTTTAACGCTTGCACGAAATTTTATACTGAGTGGGTGTTTCTTCAATTTAATATATTCAATTAAGGCGTTCCGTTCTTCGACCAATTAGAAACTCCCGTATGGACTAAGGGAAACTTGAGAAGTCTCCTAATTTACAGCCAAAGGCGTCTGGTTTCTGTCGAGAGACAAGGGCGGACCACTTAATCTTGGCCGTGCCAGGTACGGATGTCCCCGGCGCCGAAAGTCCTACGATAAGATTTCGCAGACACCCTCGGAATCTGACGTCTCTTCCATTATCTCTCCTAATGTTCTCAAAGAGACTTGCATCTGGTAATTTTCAAGAAATGTTATCTATGCAAACCCCAATTTTTGCTTTTGCACAGTCAGCCCCCAAAAGATTGAGTTCTGCCAAAATAATACATAAAATCCACAGGACAAAATAAAGTATAATTCCTGAGCCATTTTCTAATAGTAAAGAAAACATTTTCATTTAAACAATTTCCATTTGCTTCTAATATCGTCACAGATAATACAGTTTTCAAATACATTCATCGTTTAGTAGTTTTAAAATGAGATAATACAATCTTCAGTAAAAACATGGTATTAATACTTAGAAATTAAATGTTAAGAGATTTCAATCTTCTATTTTGCATTAGTTTCACACCATCACAGATGCTGGCCTCAAGCAGGTCTCCCCCCAACTGCCTGCAGGAATGCTAATTTATGGCTCTGTGTTTCTGGCCGGGCCGCAAGAGGCCCCATTTAGTGATCTGCATTCTGACCCCTGTCTGTCCGGTTCAAAACAAGAGTATCAAACATACCCTTTTTACACATGCGTAAGATTAACTGTATTAAGTACTAAAATAATCATTTTTCCTTAACAGTACATAGAGTGAATCTTATCGTTATACAGCTGTTCTTCATGGAACAGTGGCAAACAGAAAGCCACCGATTTGTTAGTTTGTTGGGGACACAACAACAAGGTTCACTGGCTAGTTGTGCCTGAACGTAGTCGTTGTGACCTGCAGGGATTATGTGTGAAAGAAAACTAACATTTCACATCATCCAGAACTTATCGTCTCCGTCATGCCATGATTCTCTTAAGCATGGATATGTGTTGTGGAAAAAACTATTTTACCAAGCACTGTCAGGTGAAATCACTCAATCACGTTTATTCATATATTGTGCACAATACAGAGAGCTTGTTGGATGGTTTCTGGGTGAAAAGCTCTGCCTGGCAGAGGCAACACATGAGTTTTATACCAAGGATAAGGAATTTAAAGCGAGGGTCAAGAGAGTCTGGTTCTGATGCAGCTGTAGAAAACAACTTCCAACCTTGTACATGTAACCCAAATAGCATCAGCAGATGTTAACGTGTAGTAATTTTCCACCACAATGTGGAAGATGTTCCAAGTGAATGTGAACCATGCAGCCTGAGTGAAATGGTTTAATTAATGTCACCTAGACGAAAAATCTAATTGAGAATCCGTGGCAATGCTTGAAAATGGCTGAATTAAACACACCCTGACCATCCTGAAGCTGACATTGCAATGAAAAGTGGTTCAGCAATTCTGTACAGAAATTTCTCTCAGAGGAGCTGACTAAATATGTGCACCACAAGTTTCAGATTTTCTTTTTTTTTTTTTTGTTAAATACGAGTGGAAACCGTGTATCCTTTTTATTTTGACAACTTTGTTTTGCTCCGCCACATAAAATCCCAACAAAATACAGAATTTCGTGGTGAAATTACAAAACGTCTGAAATGTTTTACGGTAGGAATACTTCAGCAAATCACCAGAGGTATGTGGATGTTCGCCTCACGTCCTACTCTCATTTTAGGTGAGGAAATTAGACTTTTCACGCAGGAAACATGTTGAGAATTAAAGCTGTTAATCTTAAGGATTAATACAATTGAGTTTGCTGGATTTTGGTAATGCCTCGTTTCCTAAGCCTTGCCCATTAGGCAACTACAGCTGTCACACTTGGATGGCTTCACAGGAAATTGCCTGGTTTTACAAAGTCGACGGTGTGCCAGGGCATTCAAACTGAAACACAAAAAAGCACTTGCACACACACGCACACGCGCACACACATACAACACAAAAAGTGTTTTCTTCCTCCCTCTTCTTCCTTTCCTTTCCTTTGGCTTTAGGAGCCCAATTACAAGCTTCGGCATGTGTTTGTCCGTGTGCATGAATGCGTCGGTGCGTGTCTGTAGGCAGGTGCTTCAGCAGACCCTGGCTGTCAGATTTCATGCACCACGGGCAGTGCCATAAACACACACATGCTCTGTCTTGGAGATGATTGGCCCCCGGTTCCTTCAGGAGACTTTTTTCAGATGCAGCAATCTTTACAAGCCAATTGTGTGTGAGCCGCTGGCCAACAGTTACCATCCCTCCTCACCTGATCACCTTGAACCAGGTGGTAATAAAGGATGGAACGGCTCGTCAGTAACATAAACTAGAACCAGATATTCTTGCTGTAGGCTCTGCAAGCTTGTCGATTTGACTGTTATTCTTAGTTCATGTTACAGAATAGGAAGCAACAAATTATTTATTTTTTCTGAACTTTGTCATAGTTCAGTTATTTGAGCTTGTTTCTCTTGCTTCTTCATTTTAAACCGAGTTTGCTGGTTGGAAGTGGACTGGTCAACAATTAACCCATTAATCGAGGGGACGGTGTCGACAGAATCTGCATTAATTCAATGGATCACAGAAGATATAGCTGTATTTTAGACAGTGATTTGCGATATTCATGCCACTTTTTGCATTTTTGTCACAGTGCAACCTCAAACTTAAGTGTAATAAAATGGGATTTTATGGCAGACAGAAAGAAGTGCATAATGTTAAACAATAAATTGAATTGTTTAATTTAAATCAGTGTACATATTCTGATAAACATCAGCATTTTTTTTCTGCTTTAATTTAAGGCAGTTGATGAAGATTGGATAAGAAATAAGGTCGCTACGAACAACTTTGTGACTGATTCCTGCTCCGGAACCGTATGGTTTTGTGGATATAAATGAAGGGATAGTAATGGCGCCTGAAGGTGCGGGACATTAGCCATAGCAAATAATAGGCTAATAGGCTAATAATAGTCCTATCTGGACCTGTAAAATATATTGATGGTGCTCACCACGCTTGCAGGGATTCTCCTTGGGTGTTCCAACCCTGAAGCACCTAGGGAATCGGTGCTTGTGCTCCACAACACGGGTAAACCGTAAAAGGTCATCAATATTGGCTGAGTACTATCAATGTAGGTTCCAAGATATCTAACTTTGCTAAATATTGTGACAGACTGCAACAAGCTGTTATTAAATTTACGATGTCACACATAATTATTTATTTATTTTTATTTTTTTTTCTGTGACTTCAAGACAAGCGGATCTTCCTTGTTTCATTGCTCTGGCTTGTTTTTTTTCCCGCCACAATATTTATTTTTCCTTTCTCTGCAGAGAAAAAAGGATTTTATCTCTGTTTCCAAAAAGAAAAGAAAAACAAAGAGGCTTTGCTGGTGCACAGTTTTTGCAATGATTTATCTCTACAGGTTGTAGAAATCTGTATGTTTTGCTGTCCAAACACTTTTTTTTTTTTATCATTCTCACATTTCATAGTTCCATCAGCTGAAACTATGCATATGCATTCATTCTTGAACTTTTTCTTTTTCTTCTGTTTTTTTTTTTTCTCAAACTTAGAAATTTGTTGTGGAGATTTTATGCAATAGATCACCAAAGACTAGAGCGTAATTGTTCATTGGAAGAAGAATGATTCATTGTTTCAAACGACTGGGGAGGAAGTCTCTGGCCTCAGAGCCTCAGGTGAGCACTGGGTTGCTGGAGGGGCTGACAGAAGCAAGCTTTAGGATGCAACATGATGAAGGAAACTTGCATTATTTAGAGTAGAATAGAATTGAAATATCCAGTTGGGAAATTCCAGTGCAACAGCATGTAGATTCACAAAAAAATCTAAAAAGTACAAATATATATTCAAACAGAATTAAGAATAGTGGCACACTAAGAGCAGAATTACAACATAAACCACTGCGCAGTTTTTAACTATACGAATTTTGTCGCATATGTGGAAGATCACGTTTAAATCGCACGTCTTTGACAGATTCTTCCACCTGATTATTTACAGCTTCTCTAGAGTTATCGTAAATATCTAGACTCTTCTCGGATTAATGCCCCTCTTGGTGTTGCAAATTTTGAAAAGGTTTGATGGTTTTTCCTTTTAAGAAACATAACATGACCTGTGCCTCAACTGGAAGAAAAGTAAGAAAAAGTAAAAAGAGACTTTGTTCAGTCCTGCACCAATGAAGCTGGACTCCTCTGTGCTTCTAAGGCGTCTATTGAAGTTCAGCTCACACAGATGGAATATTTTATCCATTCATGCGCGTACTAAGATAAATAGCAGAGTAGGTATGACATGACATCCTGAAATGCTCCTTCTCCTCCTGAATGGCATATGCTTTCACATTTGCCCTTTGCCCATTCCACCACACTCCAATCAATACACCCCGATGAAAAGAACGAAGAAAAAGGCCAGCGCAAGGCGTTACCTCTCCCTTCTGTTTCCGACACAATTTTCTGCCACCATGAACGAATTACAGCTCCTTTCATTACATCCATAGCGATATGCCTGCTGACCCCGACTCCCTTCTCACCTAAAAGCCACAGGCGCCCTCACGGAGGCAACAAAGTAATTAGTATGCTGAATCATGAGTGGTGTTGCCGTAACTAGTCGAACAGCTATTCCCAACATCTTCCTTTGCGCTGAAGATACCTTTGTTGTGTGTGTGTGTGGGGTGTGTGTGTGTGTGTGTGTGTTAGCTAGAATGTGGGTTATAATGAGCCTGAAGTAACACAGCGGTACATACTGTTCTTGTCATAGTGAAAGGTAACGTTGATGACAGATGCTCTCAATATGTGCTGTAGCACTGACTCATTCCCGTCTGTCTATCTGCCTCTCCGTCTTTCTGTGTGTCTCTCTTATTTGTGCGTGGGGTTGTGTAGTTACATAAGAATCCTCACAGATTCCTGGGATGTGTGCGCCGTTCGTTTGTGCAAACAAAGAAGCGAGGGAGTGTTACCATGACGATGGCATTAGAATCCAACCTTGCATCAAGCCATGTGTGCATGCATATCTGCGTCTTCTTGAAGTGTTGGCGGGGGTGTGGGGTGTGTGTGAATTTTTGCATTTGCTTCCATTAAACACAAACTGGGGGAGAGGGAGTTGGGGGGAGACGTGCCTCTCGCTGCCGTGCGTACATAGAAGAGGATTCTGTAAGGAAACGGTGTGCAGAAAGAGGGGAATCTACTGGAAAGAAAGGCGCAAGATGGAAAAGGACAGGATGGAGGGTGTAAATGAGGATGCAAGGAAGTTAATTAGAAGGGAGGAGGATGCTGATTGTGGGCCCAGATGTTCCAAAAATGATCTTTTGATAAATTCTCCTCCCACTCTCTGCAACTCTTCTCCCCCATCTTTTCATGCCTGTGCATGTCATTTTGCCAAAGCTTGAGAAGCCTGTGCACCTTTGCCAAAACCATGAGTAAGCTGTGTGTGGGCCTGTGTAGTGTAGGGGGTGGGCGTGTGTGTGTGTGTTGGTGTGTGGGGGTGTGTGTGTGTGTGTGTATGTAGGTCCTTGTGGCCTGCCTGAATGTGAACGCATATACTTGACATGACCTACTCTGGTTGGATTAGTGGTGTTTTCTCAAGAAAATGCTAGAGGGTGCAAATCTGAGCCTCACGATAGCATGGGTCACCACTCCCTCCTCATAGGTTTCCCATCTGCTCTCGTCTCAAAGACCTCACTGGCTCTCTCCCAAGAACTCAAATCTGAAAACACGATATGATGCTTATTTATTAAGTTCTCTTTCATGTCATCATAATTATGCTGGTCTTTGTACACATAAGGCAAATGGTAAATATACATTGCCATGAAAAACTGCTTGCCCCCTCTCAGATTTGTTCTGTTTTTTTAGTGTTTTTGTCAGACAAATTCTAATAAAGACAACCAGAATATATAAAATTCAGTCTCCAAATGTGGTTTGAGTTGTTAATGACAAAGTTATTCAAATCAAACTAGCTCTATGTGAAAACCGGTTTCCCCCCAAATAGCTGTTTGCTCAAAAAAAAAGGAAAAAACATCAAGCATTTCCAGATGCGTCTTAGCTCTGCCACTCTGCACAGTTTTCACACATAAATGGCAATAATACTGATGTTCCATCAACAGGTTGATTTTTACTATGTTCAGCTGTGTAAGTAGTTTGCTGCTCAGTATCTTATTAACTTTACTGAACACCACGGGAAATGTTGCATCATAGCCATTAGATTCTTGTTGATGTTAGCGGGAAAGTGTGGGGTCTCCTAAAATCACCAGGGTGAATATGTCAGAGGTGCAGCTTTGTAGCATCCAATTGCGCTGATGCTACTCATCTTTTGATGTGCCCCGTTTGAGTTCATTTAAACGTCCACTCAATTACACCCATAGTTACTGATTAACCAGCGATCTAAGTAGATCAAGTGGAGTCATGACTTGAAGAGTTTTGTCACACTCTTGCAAGTGAAGCGTTTCCCTTGTTTGGAGTGTTGAGTGACTCCTATGGAGTTTTGTTTCGATCTCATCAACCCACCGCTGTTTGCTTCGGCTGTCTACGGGTGCGTGTTTATTTTCTGCCTCAGTTCCTATTGGATCAGGCGTGCTGTTGCTATAGTGAAACATGGGTGCCATTTAGGAAAAACGCACTTTTACCGGAACTTGCAGGGGTGGGCCCCAGAATGATTGAGCAGCAGGCCAAGAACTGGACAGATGTATTTTTATGTCAGCAGTTTCCTGGACGTTACGTGGCTGATATAAGCCTAAGGTACAGATGTTAACTTGAGGGAAGTAAAATCAAATTAGGAAGAAACAATAAACAAGATACATACATAAAACAGAAGGAGATGTTACAAATTGAACATTTTGGTTCAATTTGCTTCTTTTAAAGCATTTTTTTTTATTCCACTGCATCAACGCCACATGCAATCATGTTATGATTTCATTGACATTTGAAAAATGTCAATGTGCTTATGTGGATATAAACAGAGTAAAGATATTACACAAGTGACAATATCGTCGTAGATCAAGCTTTGTAACATGAATACAGATATGATAAGAAAATGCAAAGTTCATTTTTGGGATTTTCTGTTGAAATACAGGGCAAAAGTACAAAATGTTGTATTTTTGGTCTTGTTTCTTGGGCAAATTTCACAGTTTTTTCTTATTTCAAGTGTACTAACTTAATGTTGATGACAAAGTACTTGTTCATTGGCAGATACTTTCTATACTATACCATTTTACCCATGTTATAAGTGAGCATAAAGTTGTTTGCTTTTTGGGGGTGCTGTGGTGGCGCAGTGGCAGGGCACAACCCACGTATTGAGTGGTGGTGGTCGTAGGTTCGATTCCCAGCCTGGCGACGTTTGCTGCATGTCTTCCCCCTCTCTGATTGCCATGTTTCCCTTTAGATGGAGGCCGACAAACCTTTTAAAAAACGTTGTTTGCTTTTTTTTGAAGTGTGAACAGTATCATATTTTTACTGTTTTTCTGGAACATGTTCATCTTAAGCTTTTTCTTACATGCATACTGTACTACTAAAATATTCTGGAGATGTTCTGAATAGAAGTTATGTGAGCATACAAATGTCCTCAGCATTTGCTATGAGCTTGTAGCAGCGTATCCTCTGGTGCACATTGTGGAGTCAGTGTGCTGGTAGCTGCTTCATTCAGAGATCTGCTTAAGTGAAAGTAGTTTTCTGCTTTGGTCTTGTCATTTTCGAGTATACAGTCAAACACATTTGTTATATATATTAACAAAAGTCAAGCCACCTTCCACAATTTCTGTACAATCCTTTCAATAATTTATTTTTTCTCCTTCAAGTAGAGGAAGGAGACAAGACGAACCAAAACCCAGTCGGATCCTTGAATTTTTAAGCTGTATTTGTGGGAAAACACGGATTCCAGATTATTACATGAATCATCTGCATTTTCTCATTAACATCTTTAATGTTAGATAATAAATATAGCTTTGGATTCATCTGTCAAAAGAACTCTTCTTCACACTTTTTGACTTTTAATTTATTTCCCCTTGCAAATAAATTAAAATGGTTTGCACGTGTGATAAATGGTTTGCATCACACGTATTCTTGTGACAGGATGTTGTGGTTTTATGTTATGTGTTATTTCTTCAGCAAAAATGTGCTTTTGGGGCATTCATCATTGCTGTGTAGCATAGAAATAAACAAATGTCTTTAATGTTCCCAAACTCCAGCTCATTCACTTTTTTCGTACATGAAAAGTTGCTTACTAAAACACTGAAATGTCCTATAGATGTCTGGATCTGCAGGATTCATGTTCTCTTGTTCATATTTCTGGGTGATTCAACCTCTTTATTCTCACTTTCTCCAAATCTCATTTTTCAACTTTTCAGCTTAAAATATAGGTCATTTTTCTGCAAGGAGTTTGGCAAAAACCCTGTTTGCTAGAAAACGTATTGTTATTCTAGTTTGTATCACTTCTTAGATCTTTCGGAAACATATTCACATACCAGAAACAATAGGCTACTCACTTGAGCATTTCAATGTTCAGATAAGAGAAGAAAAGGACAAATAGGTATAATATCAGGGTTATATTCAGCCTACGTTTAGTCTGGCCCTTGGTTTCCTATGCAGTTCTCATCTTTCTTCAGTAGTCAGTTAGGAATTTCTCTCATTGAGCTTGATTTCGCTGATTGAATATTAACTGGAGCAATCAGCAAACAGAAGGATAAGTTGTTGACGCTGTTTCAGAGTTGCAGTTTGCCTGTAGTTTTAACAGTGGCGGCAATGAATGAAGCTGTTCAGTCCATGTTGGCCACGCTTTCAAATATCGAATTAACATTAACAGCCGCCTCGTTCTGCACGAAGCAAAGCATAGAGTAAAGGGCTGGTTTTTATCAGGCTAGTCCGCATTCAGTTTGAATCAATTAAGTTAATGCAAATTAAGTTTCAGAACAAAAACACATAGTCCAATAAATCCAGATTATAAAGACGTACAGTGAGTTCATAATTTGCTCAACATTCCCAAATGCAATACCATTCTGAAATACTCATCTAAAAAGAGATGAATAAATTTTTCATACAGTTAACACCAACGGGGTTTATATGCAGAACTGATTATACTAATGTTAAAAGCATAAACAGCATTTGTTCGCACCTGGCAAGAAAATCAGATTAAACAAGTACCAGTTTTGTCAACACAGCATTTGTTTCACAAATGTAAAGCAGAAAAAAAACCCCATAAAATATATATGAATAACATCACTGAATGTGCTAATTATTAACTGCAGTAGCTCTTTGAAATCTAAAGGCACACATGTGTGCTGAAAGCATATCCTAAGATAATAAAAAAGTTAATCAAAACAAAAACAGCATAATAAATTTTCGCTAGCTTCTTATTGTCAATGCCTTCAATAAAGTATTGTATTTTTTTAAATTATCTGCAAATTCAAGTCCTCGTTTTTTCTATTTTTTGGTTGCTTCTCAGCCTGTCAACTGTGATTTTTCTCAGCTCTGACCACTGCATCTTCCCATTTCACCATTCATATCAATCTTGAGTCCTTGGTGAGATGCGCGAGAAGCTTGAAGACTCTTTGATGCTCTTATTAGTATTCATGCCGCTCTGTGTTTCAGGATGCTCAAAAAGCTAACATTTATAAGGAATCACACCGACTGAGAGGTATAAACAAAAACAAAAAAAGGGGGAGCGTGACACATCTGGGTTTTAGCTGCATTACGAGAAGCAAAGTTGACCCTTCTGAACACAGAGAGACAACAAAATCATAATGGAGATAAAACACAGAAAGTGAGTGTGGGCACATTTGCGTGTGTGGGTGTGTGTGGGTGTGGGTGCGTGTGTGTGTGTGTGTGGTCTGAGAGTGCTCAATGTGTCAGTCAAGCTTTAGGGGTTTATCTTTGGGAGCAAGGGCACCAGGCTTAGCTTCCTTTGCTGCAGGTATGGCAGGTTTCTGCGCACACCCGCGAAAGACGTGAGAGCAAGTATCCGCTAGTGGGGTGAGATATGTCATTATTTCCAGTGCATAAAACATTCACAGTCATAAGCTCTTCTTTTCATGCGAGTCTCTGTTTTGCCGTTTTTTGAACGCACGACAAACACACACGAAGGGGAGCGGCGGGAAGACTGAATGGGACCGGGATTCGTGCGCTCGCCTAGGCCTGTTATCTCTGCCCAGTAAATGCACCACACGACATCTCTCTGAGAGGCTTGAAATTTCACTGTGAAGGGAAAATATTTTGGGTGAGAGACACCACTGGCACCAGGCTCCTTTGCATTGGCTTACACTTCACAAGTACACAACGTGGAAAGGCAGAGCGAGGAAGGCACAAACCGACCCTCTCTCTCTCACACACGCACCCCCCTGTCCACATGTTTTTTTTTTTTGTTGTTGTTTTTTTTTGTGTAGCTGCCTGGATAAATCATTTTGACAGCTGAACACAGATTATGAGCCCCCCAGCACTCTGCTTTAACAGAAAAATGGCAGAAATTTTCATGGGAGTTAAGAGTAAGATGTGACACGGTGAAAAGCAACAGAGCTGGAGGCTAAAAGCTAGCCTGCTTTGTTTACTGAAACCACAAAATAGCCAAACCATCACAAATCTTCAACACTTAATGCATTTGTCAATAAATGATGAAATTGTTTACATTTTTAGTTACATCTCAGAAAACATACAAAGTAAAGGTTTTGACGATTATTATTTCAGATAGCAAAGAAATGCTTGCTACTTTGATAAGGCAGTAATTAAGCAGTTAACATTTTTGAAAATAAGGGCAGAATAAATGTAAAACAGAATTATTTCCAAAACTCTTATAGTGTGAAGGGATAATTGCAGGCTAAGAGCTAGATAAATATAACTTTACACTTTACACCCCTTCTATGAGATTATCAAGGTACGATAACTTTGAAATACTACAATTTCATAGTTTAACAAAAACTATATATAACAAAATACCAATAAAACCATACAGTTTGCTGTGCCAACTCTTTCATTCATGTAGCTCAGATTTTTATGATAATTTGAAGCAGGCCTCACAGACTGCCAAACTGAAACAAGCGTATACTCAGTCTGGTTGTATTTTGATTCTCTCAAGGATCCTATTTGCCGTGAACCACATAGGAAACAGACAATTTTTATTCTTCAGTCATCTCTATCCCGAACATTTCCGGAAAGCATTAGACAAAAGAAAAGCAATGATATAGCTGTCAGCTAAGGGCAAAGATGGAACTCTGAAAAACATTTCTCACTTCCTCAGTGCAATTTTTCTCCTGAAGCCATAACAATAGTAAAACTCAAGGAAAAGCGATAATACAGGACTATACATTACTGGATGCGCTGTGTTTGTTGCAACTAGAGGCTCAGGGGTTGTTTTTCTCTCCATAGTCAACACTTTTCACCCGACAATTTATTCTGTCCAAATGGGCGCATTGAAGGACATTATGAAGTGCAGCACTGTTTCCAGACTAGACTGTGCAGGTCTATGCAGCAGCGAGGGAGTTGACCTTTTAGCAGCAGGGTGAGAGACAAGGTGCTGCCAACATGTGTACGCTGACAATCTGACTGCAGGGAACCATCTGGAGCTCGATGGGAACCGGTTCTGTCTAAAGTGGGCTTTCACCCTTAACATGATGTATGAGGTGGTCACATCAGTCTGGAGACAGGCAGATTTGTTTTAGCATGTAGTGGGGACTGTGCTCAGATGAGGTTCAGAGGACGGCCGATGAAGCGGGAGACAGAGAATCAGAGAGGTTATAAACTTTTTTACTTTATTCTGTTCCAACTTCGACATTTACTGGCATAGAGCTTCATTTAGAACAACTAAACACTGCATACTTTTATCAGGAATAAAATGGGTTAAATACATAGATAACTAAAGAAACTATTGTTATTGTATTATATTACCGAGACTGATCAGATGTTTAAAACACAAATAACATACAGTAGGTAAGTATTTTCCAAACTTCATTGGTTACACAAGTCATGTTAAAGTTATTGCAAACAACAACTACTTCCATTTGGTTTCACACTGAAGTTCTTTACACACAAACAGGTGAATCTCAACACATTGCAATATGATAGAGAAGTTGATTTATTTTAGTAAATCAACTCAAAAGTGTGACTCGTTTATTATTTAGATTCATTCAAGGCAGAGGGACACATATGTGTTTATTTGATTTAATTTAGATGATTGTGGCTTACATCTAATGGAAATTTTGTTTCTCAGAAAACTGGAAAATTGTACAAGATGAATAAAACAGTGTTTTTTATTAAATTAATAATTAAAGTTGTTTTTAATAGAAACGGTGTACTATAAAGCATGCCCATGCATAGTGAAGTACATACACTCATACTTAGTCTGGGCTCCTTTTGCACTAATTTCTGCATCAGTGCAGAGTGGCATGTCATGGTGTGAAGGAGTCTTAAAATAGTTTCCTTACCTTCATTTGTATTTCTTGGTCTAAGTCTAAGGTGAGTTTGGTTGCCAATCGAGCTAAGTGGTCTTTAAAACTGGAATTGTACCTTTGGCAGTGTGAACAGGTAACACACCCAGATGAAAAAAAAGAAAAATCATCACCTTTCTGACACTTGTCTAGAGCAGAAAGCAGTAGTATTTCAAGTGGTTGTATTTATATTGGAGTCATCATTGACTATAGCAGTTTCACATTAGACCTCAAAGAATTGTTATTTTACATATTTCCTTTCCCCTCTTCTACAGTCTGGGACTCTGATCTCTCAATAAAATCCAAATTTTATTTCTAACTTCAATCAGGACACTTTGGAATGCTGAACAACAGTAAAGTTCCTTAAACCCAGTTTAACCCAAATAATGTGACAATATGAGTCTATATGCTGACACATCTGTGTGTGGTGGCTCTTGAATTGACTCATTTTCATTTGAATTTTCCCCAAACTCTTGAATGGGCTTAGCTTTACAATCTAAGATCTCTAATATCCCAGTGTATTTCTTCCTAACATTTTCCTTCCATTTAACTTTCTATAAATACGCTCTCATGCACTATGTGAACAGCCAGTTTATTTTCAGTAGCATTTTATGGTTTTCCCATTATGTGGATGTTGACAATGACTGTCTGCTGGACAGCTGTCAGTTCAACAGCTTCTGCAGTCCTGACATGATTGTGCAGGCCATAAGATAATTTTCTTCAAAATTGAATTTAGAGCCTCCATTCACTGTAAGTGATAATTATTAAAATCTGAAGAATTGATTTTCTGTGTAATAAATCTATTTAATATGTAGCGGTACTTTTTGACTCAAATTACTGAAATAAATGAACTTTTGGGATGATATTTTAATGTTTTGCGAAGCACTTGTTGGTGCTTGCTCTTGTTTATCTTCATTGAGATAATAGCTGTAACCTAACCATCTGAAATGAATGCCAAACTCCTAATTTTAAATCCAAGCCCGCACCCTCAACCACCTTTTTTTAACAGAGCTGGCATTTGCACTTCCATAAACCAGTAATTTAGAGATCCCAGCTAGAAATCTAGAAAACAACCACTACCTGATTGTTAAGCAGAGACAAACTTTCTCTTTTATATCAAGACCATTCAGATCTCACATCTGCTCCGGTGTCTTCCTCCTTCCCACTTCCCCAGCCTTCTGCAGCCAAGCCCCCTTCCCTCCTTTGCCCATTACATTTCATCATCTCAGTTATCCTTTCTGTCATAAGTGGCCATTGGCTTTTAACAAGACACGGGAGGCCAGCGAAGGAGGCATGGTTAAATGCTCTCTGCCCCACTACTTCCCTCACTCGAACGCAGTGATGATGGAGTCTCATGTCTGGAAGCTTTATTTCCCGCGTGGGCACTCTGGCATATTGCGGGTCATTTGTAGCGCTGAGCTGCTGAACGCATCTTAGCCCTACACAGAGCTGCAGTGCTCTACGTGTCGAAGCCTACAGTTAACGCGGCCCAGAATGCATCGGGGTTCCATCACAGCGACAAAAGCCATAAAGACGTGAGCTCTGTTGGCTACACGTCGCCAGAAGATGGAGTGTAATGCAATACTCTGAGCATCATTTCAGCCATACGATTTCTTTATGAATGACAACGTTACCAGTTGACAGCTTCGCTTGGCCAACCCCCACTTAATTACTGTTATTATGCCTTTCCAGCTTTCCTTTCTCACAACAGGCAGTTTTAAAATGATAACTGTGGCAGGTTTACTGCTGGTAATTCTTGGTCATCTTAAACACAACAGCTTGCCATCTGCTGAATAAAAATCCTGTCAACAAACTTTGGCGAAACTGCACTTCCCAAGCAGAATAATGGTTTAGAAACTAACACAATCCATGTCTTATCCCAATAGTTCTTGTGGACTGCTGAACGGCTGTTTTGGACTTTTGAGCTGAAATTGTTCATATAAGGACTTAAGCGTTATGTATTTTCCAAGCACATACTGCCATTTTGTAGCACAATCAAGTAACTATGCTTAAAAGAGTTGTTAAAGATATACTGAAGAGAAGTTTGACTTTGCTATTTAACAACTCGACACTGGCCTCTGTCTCTTTAAGAAGCTCCTGCTCTTTCTGACACTCCGCCTTCAGCGTGTTATCACAACATTTCTCTATTTAGCCTCTCAACAGTTTCTTGGGGTGTTGTACTAGGAAGTAGTGTGCATGCTAAACTCAGCAGACACACAGTTCTACCAGATGTTTGCTAAATGCTGCTGCTAGTCTGGAGGAGCTTTAAAATAAATAAAAAAAAAAAACGTTCAATACAGCATACTCATATGTTTTTTGATGCACATGAATTTACGTGTGTGGTTGGGGAAAATACTGGTTTAAATGCCTCCTTAATACTCTGGTACTAATTAGTTTATGACAACAACAAGGTCCATTCAAACAGTCTAATTAATTATGAGATGAAATCTATTTTGCGTAAGCTCTCTAGCAATAGATAAGTATAAAAGTATTTATGGGAAGTCAAGAAAAACAGCAAGATATGTTGTTTACACTCACAATCCTAACCTCATTCAAAATAGTAACTAGTGATGAAAAAATGAATTCACTAAGGACAGTTCATTGTCTCATTTGCTAATTCATTCATTCTGAAGCTCTTCTCTTTGGCAATTTAGGACATTTCTGAAGTTATACTAATAACTTACAGATTCATTCATTTCAGTATGAGAGTAGAAAAAAGATTACACTTCTGGAAATACTGTTTTACTTTATTTTCTTCTATGACTTTCTAGATATTTATCAAGCTTTTACTGGGTTTACATGGGAACGACATATTTCTCCGTAAGAAATACAAATGTATTCAAAGAAAGTAAAATCACACTAATTTTTTTTTCTATTTTAAAAATTAGAGGTTTTCATTAATGAAACAAACTGGATTTTACTATTGTCTGAAAATCTTTCAAAGAACTGTCCAAATGATGTCAGCAATAGGCTCTAAACAGAAGGAACTTGCTCTCTAAAGCTGAAAGAAATGCACTTGAACAGCTAAAGAATCTACTGTATATATTATTGTCCAAACTTAAAACACTTTTTCTCAATTGATTCTAAGAATTTTCCTTTCAGGTGATATGAAATTGTAGAGCAAGTGAAACATGATGTGAGAACCGACATAGAAATAATGGTTGGCAATTAGTCTTACATTTTAGCTGTAGCATTGAGAAATGCAGAAAAAAAAAGGCCTTGAATATACCTATTCAAACATAGACGTAAACACTTTACTGTCCTGACCAAGATTGATGAAACATCTAAATACCAATCTTCTGTTTCACAGACTGTGCTCTTGATATAACTGAAATTGATTTTTTTTTGTTATAATAGAATGTCTAAAACATTTAGTAAAACTAAATTCTTACTTAGTCACCCAGTAGTTACCAAAAAAATAAATTATTTTGTATTGTTTTTATTTACTGGTCTTTGCTAGTCCTTCTGCAAAATAGTCTGTCAAAATGCATACAATCCAGACATTCTTCTTTTCCAAATCTTTCCAAAAGCTGAGTTAGTTATTCACAAAATCTCAACTGATAGGTGCCTTTGCAGAGAAAAAGAGCATTTGATAGAGTTAAAATTATATCAGCTGGTGGGCACGCATGTTTGTTTAGGTTTAGATTAATAGCTGTTAATTATGTTTGTGTAATCCCTAGTCATAACGTTTTTGAGTCTTTTAATGACTATTTGCAACACAACCCTTCACTTTAAAACAGAGGAGTTAATGTATTAGAATAATTATGTTGCAGTACATATTTGTCCTTTCTTTGATGTCTCCTCCCTGGATGGCACAGCATTATCAGCTCTAACAAGTATTTATTTATTTATTTTTATCTGCCTCAATAGTTCACTGTCCTTTGAAACTCAAATTAGTTCTTTACTTTTTCAAATCAAATCAAGAAATAATTTCCTGTATGTCATCTTTTTCCTATTCAGCAAAGCAAATCCCGGTCAAAAGGGCAATCCTATAATGATCCTATTCTAGAATAAATGACATTAAACCATCTGCATTGACTGGAAGTCATCATATCTCCTCACTCTTGCAGGCTGCTCCATTGGTTATTTTCAAGACAATCATTGGCAAAATTCTTCTTCGCTTTTGCAAATTCTCAAAAGCTGCTGCAAGGATTGCTGCTATCAGTTATTAACTCATACTTTACGACAACATTAGGAAGGTCACAAGGGTCGTATGGACATCAGGGCTTATAAAAATCCATGAGAAGAACAAGTGTAATGATGTCTAATTTGAGTTAACTCAGTTTTAAACATTATCTGCCGTTGCTTTCTACCCAAGCAAACAATCTCTGTTCAAACCAGATCTATAAACGATTCCAAATAGCTGCTCAAATAGATACGGTCGACATGACAACAGTTATGAACAAAACAGGAGATCAGTCCGCAGCGTGTAAACAATTTACTCACAACATTTAAACATCTCAGAAGGTTAATGGAGCTAAATCTACAATTTGTGGTGTTGGGTAATGTAGCTCCTAGAAGCTTACAGTTTGACAAAAAGCAGATTTGGAGCTGAAACAAAAGGTGGCCCATCTGTTGATGTCAGAAAAGTGAAACAAGAAGAGTGAGGGGGGCATAAAAAATCTGCTTTCTGTCCATTTACAAAGTTCACTGCAGGCATAAAGTAGAAACTAGAGTCGTATAACGTCTCTATCTCTAAAGAACGGTCAGCTGGTTGTGCATAAGTAATTATTTCAAAGTTTCTTTTGCTGTAGAGGAAGTTAGTCAGATGTACTGATTTACAGAAAGAGAATAAAATATCACATAAGGGATATTTTACAATACCTTGAACATTTATTCATAGCTTTTTCATATTCTTTTATGTCACTGCCACAGATTCTAATACGTTTTATTGGTATTTTATATATAAGATTATTTTGGTACATCATTGTCAAGCTTAGTTATTCATAGTTTTTATGCATTTTATGTATGAATACAATTTGAAAGGTTTGATATTCATTTACGTTCATCATACTAGAATCAAAATTGTTTTGATTCTAGTGTGAATCAAAACAATTTGATACCTTTACCTGGACATACAAGACTGCCAATGTTTGGCTGTTCAGTCAGACTGGACAGAGAGCACCAATTTCCAAGTTGTGCCACACATTTATATTTGAATTTATATCTGGAATTAGACTGAACCACTCATGCTTTGATCTAAACCATTGGTTTGGCTACATGGTTTGGGTCAATGTCTTGTTAGAATAACTGTCTCAAGTCCTTTGCAGCCTATAAAAGGTTTTCTTTCAGGACTATGACCTGCTTTCTTGTCCCAGTTGATGCTGCCACTACCATGTTTCATGGTGCGGATGGGCATTCAGGATGATGTGCAGAGGTTTTTCTTTTTTCATCACAAATAGTGTTTTGTCAGAACATGACCCTACTCCACAGGGTTGCTTACACTGCAGGCAATTCCCAATACCCTTCATAGCGTAGCTTCCTTCGCGATGGAGCTGGTGCATTACATACATTACGGTCAAATGTTAGCAATTGGGCTCTACTGCTTCTCCAGTATGTCAATGTAAGTTGGACAATCACAGCTATTTGGGCCACACTCTTTAAATTTTTGAGAAAACAGACATAAGAAGGTAGTGTGTAGGCCTGTTCCAGAGGTCATCTATTTTCCTGTTTGTGACATTATTTAGTACCCTCTTATGAAATGTGCAATTAAATTATGTTGGTTGATTGCATAAAAGCTCAATAAAGTGCATACAAGGTTTTATTTGCAATAAGGTAAAACCTGAAAACACTCAAAGTGTATAAATGACTGTACAAAGTGCTTTAGCCGGGATATGATGTTTCTGTTTTTTAAAGAAAAAAATCAAGGTGATTGAAACCAGACCTACAAGAGTGTCAAGTGTCAAAAGCTCTACAGCAAAAAACACATTTATGCTGTAGAGCTTTTTTTATTATTATTATTATTATTATTATTATTATTCCTGAACAGTTTCAGCACAGATCTTCTGCTATTTTTGCCTCCTTTTTCTGTGGCTGTTAAGTCACTTGCAGCCGTCAGTATGCTGTCGATCTGCATAACTCTGCACGGAGTGTGTCTGGCAGTGATGCTGAGAATACTATGGTTCGTGTTCGAGCAGCACCCGATCCATGAGGCTGGTTGCTGTGATTTCAGGCGAGCTCGTTATACAGCCAGAAGCTGCTTCCACACTGAATCCACCAAAAAAAACGCCCTAATGAAGGGTAATAAGCCACAGAGTTTACCCAGTGCCCAACAGACATTGAGCATAGAGTGGCAGTGCCACAATTTCTGACAATCTCCCCTCTGGTGACACTTCCATAGGCTGACCAGAACTGTGGTAAATTGGCTGCTTCTTGATTTGAGTGATGTTTAGAGTTTGAGCCACTCTTATTTCACATGGCTTTCATTTAAAAAAAATAAAAAGATGGTTATTTGACATAAAGAGTCTACAGCCTTCATCATTTTCTTACAAGCTACAACCAGAATACTCTAGGACTCATTAGAGTTCACCTCATGCACAGACCCAGAGGTCTTATTAGCTCCTTTGCGAGGGAAGTCAAATTGGAACAAGTTATACCAACCCACTTCCCAACACACATTCCCTTTTCAGAGGTTCCAGCTGGCTACAGGTCTCTGATCTGAAAGCTTGAATTTGGCTGCAGATGAATGCAAAACTACTGCATAGTGCAGAGCATTGGCCGTTTGTAGTAGAAAGTGGACTTTAGGCAGTTTTGTCAGGAGCAAGTGGAGCGCAGGTGGGTGTTTGCGTTAGAGACAGACAGAAAATTGCTCGACGACCAATACGTGCAGAAGAACTTCCTGGCCGTTCTGCATTTACTCAGCAAAGTGCGTCTGCTTTAAACGCCTCACACAAAAGGCGTCTGCAGAACCTGTCTGACAGGAGAGTAAAATGTGATTCACGGTGACCCTTAATGGTCACTTGATAACACGGAAGTAGCGAGCAGACGACAATAGCTGCTGTCAGGAGACAGGACAGGACTGCTTCCCGGTCTGAGCGCAGCCATATATTCTCAGCAGTGCGTGCTGTCATTTAGCGCTGCAAAACATTTTTAAACTGCCGTTCTGCACCACAAAGCAGGCAGTCAACTCCCCTCTCAGTCAAGTCATTCTCCGAGTGTCGTGTCAGTTGGTTGTGAATGGGAGATAATTAGAAGCTGCATCCTTTTATGTCGGGGATCACTATAGAGACCCAACAAGTGGCAGGATAGACTCAGCGCCGTCAGACAGATCTGTCACCCTCACTTTCCCTACCAGCGCCAGGGGCTCTGTCGGTACGTGCACGCTTTGTGTGTCTGCGAGTGAGCGTTGTGCTGTGAAGAGGTTATTTGTGGCAGACTACTGTGGGGCCTTTGTTTCCCTCATCTCTGTGCTTCTGACAGAGGGAGGAAAGAACTCAAGCACACTGTGCCTTTGATCACGCGCTGGAACAGCTTCATACAGATAGAGGTGGGGAGTGAGATGGAGTGATGGAAAAGTGAAAGAGTTGGAGAGCAGAGGTGGAACAGAGGATGGTTTTGGTGGCGCAGCCGAAAGGATAGACTTAGTAGTGTGAAGGCAAGCTTTTGTGTAGTAAGAAAAGCTCAGTTTCTTGAATAATAAATCAGTGATTGGGGAATATAAAATAGTGCAGCGTGCGTGGCTGCTGAAAGTGCAAAGTTAAGAAAGTTTAGTTTAGTATTTGTGGCAGAATTAACCAGCATTCCCTCTGGTCTTCCGAGGATTTATTTATGCCACATGTGAGATAAAACAAATTAAAAGAGTCCAGATAAACTTATTCAAAAGAATAGTTTTTAGGCATGAAAGCCATTATTGTCATAACCCTAGAATATATGAAAAAGAAATCTATGTATAGATTAGAATTGGTGTTTCAGCTCTGGATATGTATACTCTATCATTGAAAATAATTTTCAACAATTTCTGAGGAGATCCATCCATCCATCCATCCGTCCATCCATCCATCCATCCATCACATGTCTAGAATGTGAGCATATTTATTCATTCCCATGCTTTTTCTCCCTTTTGAGTTTTAGAAAGCGTTGCAATGTACTCACAAAATATCACCTTAATGTTAAAAAAAAATTGTCTTCACACATGCAGCTACTGCTATAAAAAACTCACATCTTACTCCTGCTGACAATATTTTCATGTTCAGGAGTTGGGAGGCTAGCTTCGGGTCTTTTTTATATGACTTGATAATAATTTGGCTCGTATCATGTTGTCTTTGTGACTCCTGCCGCATGCGTGCTAAATTACAAAAAGAAATATGTTATCCTCCTCCATAAACTTAGCACTTTGTTTTAAAATTGAATGTCTAGTGTGTGAGCAGCACTCGTTATCTTGCCAAATTCAAGCAGCATCATCAAGTCAGTCTGTACAGCAGTGTAATGCGATGCTTCTAAGTTGTTTATATCTTTTCCATCAATATGGTATAGTGTTTTTTCCTCCTACCAGGTACCAAAAATACCCCCAGAAGAAAGACTTTTAAGTAGTTGGAGTATCTTTGCATCTTCATTGCTTAGTTCACTGAAAGACTGGCTGCCACTGGATTAGAGCTTCATTTAAACTTCCCCAAGTCATCCTACCTATATTTTATTGTGGTGTGTAATTTTATTTTTGCAAAATGTCCCATTTTTCATTGACTTACAGACAAAAGCCAAGCTTGATTTTAAGCTATCAATGCAGCAGTCTGTTCTCCTGTGTGCTGCATCGTTTAAACTGACTGACCTTAATGCAGAAAACCGTGTTTCTCCTTTGCTACTGCACCCCGGCCAGAGCGACTCACAAATTGAAAATGGCTGGAGAATATGTACATTCGGTTGTGTTCGTGTTAATGAATCATGACGGCTCTGTCGACAACCTGCTGAAAGCTATTTCTCTTCTTTCGGTCTCGGCCATCTGTGCGGTGTTAGTTTTGTTTTCACTTTGGACTCCTATGGTTAAATTTAGCTAGAGGGTTATACAAAGACAAGCAGCTACTAATGAAATTGGGTGAAAAAGTGTCCAAAGATTTTGTTGGTGAGTCTACACTCATTTTTAGCAAGAAAAACAAATTGTGTCCACACACACATCCCCAAAAAAAAGCACACTAAATTAGCATACTCTCCCCCTCAGTTTTGACCTTTTCGTCTTGATATTGATTGTTCTCTATATTGTGTGTGTTTGTGTTCTTGTCTGTATCAGATGCTAAGTATCTGAATATAATTATTTGCCTTCAGGAGCCAATGCAGACTGTGGCGCTAAATTATATCAAAGGAAAAACTAATTCGACTTCCTCTTTAATTTATTACAACAGGAAATAAGCTTTAAATTCAACACCAATTTTAGAAGCAGCATTCGTAAATTTCTGCACACATTTTCAACCTTTAAAATGTACTTTTAATTTGAACTAAATACCTATCTTGTTCATTTAATATTACACATACAAATAGCATTTGTCTTCCCAAAATTGAATTTTGTTTCAGACAAAAGCCATTTTTGGGCTTGTTACAAAAACAAAAGCATAACTGAAATTAATAAAACTAATCTCTTTTCATGTGGGGCCGAAGGAGCTTTCTAAGGTGTTTATAATTGAATTTGTGCATTATGTGTAGGTGGGCACTGAAATAGTATTTGTGTTATTACTTCAGCTCCAACAAGCACACAGGCAGCAACTCAGCTGGGATCAGACCTGATAGTCTCTTCTGCGATAAAGATGTTTTACTTCACGTGTAATTCCATTATAAACAATAATTACAGTAAAGCACCCTACTGAACCACATATTGAAAAGGGTTTGCAGGTTTCGAATGTAGTAAGACGGTTGAAATGCTTTGAAATAAAACACTAAATAACATATAATTAGAAACAAGAAGACATTTTTCCATCTTGGATTGGAATTTTCTTTGTATTTAATCAAGTCATACAGTGATATTCAGGTTTATATTCAAAGCACATTAGGAGTTTGTAATCCTTTGGTGAAGATTTAACATGCTCCACTCCAAATATTTTCAAACTGGCTAAACGACTTCTCAAAAAATCGTGAAGGTGCATACATTTTTTGCCTGCATTTCTTAAACTTTATCCCTTTCTTAACAATGCCTGAAAGAAATATTCCTACTTTCTCCTCAGGCTGCTGAGCAGATATCTTTAAGTCTAAATGGTAAGTTTGGTGCCTGATAGTTTTTTTTATTTATTTTTTTTACACTCAGTTTTGTGTGAAGGAAGTGTGACCTGTCTATGGCTCATGCTGCCAGATAAAGGTATAACACGTCTTTTTCCGGAATGCCTTAGCAGCTCTTGGCTGAGACTACTCCAAGAACAGCAACACTTTTTGTTACATAAGACATGTATAAATGAGACAAATTTGCAAGTCTTCGTCGGAGTGCTAAGTACCAATGTGATCCAGCGCCAATGCGGGAAAGTCGTACATTACTTTGGGAACAGTTTTGGCATGGCTTACTGCTGCAATTTTACACTCATCCAATTGTTAATGTAATGGTAAATATGTAGTGCACTATATTTACTACTTTTTAGTGATTTATGTAAAACTGAAGACATGAGGTATGAAAACCTTACAGGTATGAAAACTACACTCAAACTTAAACTGAAAGATGCCAAGTGAGCAACGCGAGTAATCTTACATTTTTCAAAAATGAACTTCATTTTTTAATGGTGGATGGGATACCTTAGGGTTCCAAGTTGAAAACAATTTTTTCCACAAGTAATGTAGACGCTATTAAATTAGACTATAGAGTAACAAAAAATAATTTTATAGACATACGGCATTCCTAAGACAAAGACAGTGTAAGTATGAGCAACTTATTCCTTAATCCTGTTCTGTCAACTGCATGCAGAGTTTTGTCTTTCCTCATAGGTTTCTTACGTGAATTCAACAGGATATTTCCAGCGCTTGCTACACATTCGACAGATAAATTCCCGAAGTTGCTGCCTTAACTTCTTCAGCGTTCTTTTGTCTAAGTATTCTGCGTTAGAAGCAAACAGAGTGAACAAGACAAGCAAGAGTAAAACAAGAAGGATGGGAACTAATTACTTTTATAACCAAGCAGGTTCCTGCAGGATCTTAAAAGCCAGAATTCAGAAGGAGAAACGACAAGCCAGCAGACAATTTGTGCCGAGGTGTTTGGAATCAAATTGCCAATGAATTGTCGCTGGATGCAACAGGCGAGAGGTCTGAATTTATTTATTTTTTTCTGACTCGCTGTCGCTGACAGATGGAAACCAGCCCACGCCAGATCAGACAATCCTCAAGTCAGATCACTCCCACTGTTTTCAGCAATGACAGGAAGCACACAGTGATGACAACTGGTTTTAAATATGACAAGGTTTTGTCCTACTTCGGATGAGATGAAAGCGTTCACTGCAGCGCAGTGTAAATAGTGCAGAAATTATTGAGAAACGCAGCGTTTTTTCTCACAGAAAACTAAAGCAGGATTAATGCTGGAGTCTTTTGAAGTTCAGCACAGATGAAAATGTTATTTTGGGTTTTTTTTCCCTATCTGTGTCAGTGGGGAAACCGCTAAGTGCTGTGTTGTTTTCCTAACCTTGTTATTGCTTGGGGAGCCCACGGGCCCCGCGCAGGGAGGATTTATTTCACTAATATTGATTACGCTAATTACACATTACTGATTATGTGCTAAAAGCGGTGAGTGGTCATGCATCTTTCTTTGTCAAAACAATGGAACTGAATTTATGTTCAATAAAACACATTATTCAATCTGGAGACACTATCAAATTATACATCAGGGGAATTATGGACAAAAACAATCCAAATGCCTGCTACTACCGTGGAAAAAAAGATGTTTGCCCTCTTGATTAGAGCATAAAAAAAAATCACATCCTGCACAACCTTTTAGATGAGTTTAACCCGACAAGTCTGAATGTCTACGAAACATTATATTGACTTTAAGGAGTCCAAAAGGTGCCCAATTGCATTATCTAAAGACTTAGGATACAGAATCTCAATGACTACAATTAAGTCGATGCTATGATCATTTATATCTGCTAGGCCTGCAAATTCCCAGACAAAATGAAGCTTAGAAGACAGAGTGTAGTCCTGGGATCAATGTGCTGGAGTGCTGATTGTCTGCTTCTTACATTAGCCATAAAGTGAAATGAAAGATGGGCAGGGCTTAACGATCTGCTGGAGCTCACACTGAGTCTGACAGGATGCTCTTTTAAAACATGCCCAAGGTTTTGGTAAGACATGACAATTGTAAAAAATGCACCTATAAATAGAGTTTGTCACCACCCAACATTGTTGTGTTGAGTGTTTATGAAGAACAAGTAAGCACAAAGTAAGTTTACATGCAAGGACGTCACAATTTTACTTTTCTGGTAATTTGTAGAAAATAGTAATTGGTAGAAAATAGCATACTTTTCATTTATTACATTTATTGTGGAAGCATTATTGAATTATGTAAATATATATATTTATATGTATATAATTTCACGTGGAACATAAAAAGGTCTAAGCGATGAGTTTAAAATTCAAAATGAAATGTCTTTAGTGAACGGACCTATGGCTTCTCTGAGAAGGTGTCTGGTGTCTGTCCGTCTATCTTTGGCTGCTGCAGCCTTCGGGAACCAAGGTTAAGTGACTTTTGCTATTCTTGAGCTCCGAGTTTTCCACACATCTACCCTTCTTACAGCGATACCAGCTCTCCACCTCCAGGTGTGTGCGCCCACACACACATACAATCTGTTGAAGATCATACGAACACAGGTTCCTATTCCATCAACGTCTCCGGTCTACTTTGATGCCAAATTGTGTCTTGAGTTCACAAGGTTAAAGGAACGGTTTGTGATTTTTTTATGTTCTGTTAAGGTACTAGCAGCAGCTAGCATCTTACAAGCAGTGGGTAACTCTTGAACGTTTGGTAAAAATGTAAATGAGATGTCCTGAAGACTGAGCTAATGGCTGATCTGAGCAGGAATAGACAACGTGGATTTTTGACATTGTTCTATCATATAAAGATGTTAGCAAAATAATTCACTGCTAGGTAAAAGCTTTTTACATGTTGCCACTTAATAAACCATAAATATTTGAGTATATTAATTGGGATTTTTGGTACCACACCAATACAAAGCCATGTGTAAGTGCAAAATGGAAAGAAAAATTGTTTTCAAAACTGTTCATAAAGAAAATTACACTTGATTTTCAAGATTCAAAATATCCATTGTCACCACACTTAAAGGTTTGTCAATAGTTTTATGTAATAACATGTAGTTGATTTTTTTAAAAGCTTAAATTTTTTTAAAATATAATTTTCCAGTTATGGCTAATGACAACATGACATTTATGATTAGAGTATTACATAAAACCAATAAAAATGCTTTTATTGCAGAAATGTGGGATAAAATGATTCATACCTGCTTAAAGGTTGATATTGTCAGTACAAGTATACAAATATGTTGAATATGACCTTATTTTCACAAACAAAAAAGGCTACATTTATCAAAACAATGATACAACACATATATAATCCGGTATACAAATCTTAAACATAGCATACAGCTGAAATGAAAAATACATAGAGCACAAGAGATGAAGATAACAGTGACAGTCACAATTTAAATAATAATCAACTCTTTAAGTTCTAAGATGAAATATGTGATCCTTATTGGCTACGTTGTTTCACGTTTGCTTCATCTTTGTTTAATATGGTGGAATAAGTGTTGTTTATCTTTGTTATCATTCTAAAACCTTGAAATGATCGGGTCATTTATACATTTAAATCATTGAACCGTTTTCTCTTTTTTTTTACCACTACTATGGATACGCAACATAATGTGTTTATTATTAATAATAGTGTTGTTCTATGTTTTCTTTTATGTTTTAATTGCCAATTCAACTCTTATCTCCAACATATGTGCATCTCTCTCTTTTTTTTTTTTTTGTCTGCAGCTGTTCATCTTCTCAAACATGCAGTTTCCACACAATGTGCCCAATTATCGGCTTTCATCGTCTAAAAACAGCTTTGTGTCCAGCAACTCTGATCACAATCCTGCAGGCATGTCACTTCTTTTGAATCCCTTTGACACCCAACACTGTTTCTGTTTGAACATCTATAATTAGTCTCCAGGTGGGGGCCGACGCTGTGCACGGCTGCTGTCCAACAGAGTTGGGGTCCAAATCTTTGAGAAACAAGCTGTTTAGTAATTGTGTACAAATCTGAACAAAAATCTAAACATGCAAAATGTTTTAAAATGCAAATGAAAGTCTTATATGTATATATATATATATATATATATTTTCTTTTTTTTATTTCATAAAATAAAATCAAATTTTCACACCACAAGGGGATTATTTAACAGATAGGAAATTACTTGTTCAATCCTTTGGCAGAGATGAGCAGCGGAGAAGAAAATGAGGAGAGCAAAAATGTACAGCGGGATAACAAAGGAGAACTTGTGAGAGAGCAACAGTGATAAAAAGACAAAAGCAGGGCAAACAGGCTGGAGGGTAGATTAGACAGGAGGTAGACAGTTTCATTGCCACCACCAGTAACAAATCCCCCAATAATAAGTGCACCCAATTTCATCAGTGTTTCAAAAGAAAAAAAGAGCAGCTCAGGCTTCAAGGCGTGAAAAATCCCCACTTTAGTTGAGAGCTGGACGCCAGTGGTCTTCCTCCGTGTATGACGGTAGATCTTATCAATGAGGGGAGCATTTTGTAGGGAGGATTACCCGGGCTTTGTGGAAGAAGATATTCATTAACTCCTGTCGACATCTCACAAAGCGATCCTAATCCCACCGGGGAGCAGTGGACAGAGTCTGCGGACCGGCACACAGGCTCTCGGCCGCTCGGTGGCACAGAGATGCAGCTGCCCTTATCCTGCGCTGAGAAATGCCAGAGGTTCACATACAGATAGAGAGCTTTGAACAGCACGTACAAAGAGGCATGCAAGCAGTAAATAAAAACACATTGTGACCACTTTGTCCACTGTGGGAAACAGAAATGCTGTATCAGGAGCACTTAAGGAAGTTTCTTAGGGATGCTTTAAGGCTTGACTGTGTGTTTGAATATCTTGCCGCCATCATTCAGCCATTTGAGCTGTGGCTGCCTGCACTAGTCTCAACCTGACTGAGTTTGTATGTGGTGGACAGGACAACATGTGAAGCCTCTGAGGACCCGATCATAAAGTATATGGTGGTTCTTTCCCCAAAGCTGTGGTTTGGGGGCAAAGCTTTAAAATAAGACAGTAGGAGGGTGACCATTAAGCCAGGCTAGCATGCACAGGTATCAGTAGGTAAAATGATATTTGACGTTATTATGTATAACTTTAAATATCAGGTCGAGAATGGAAAGTGATGCCTTCCTGGTGTATGGTAGGGAAGGTCTACGTCTCTGGAATCTTTTTGGATGAAAATTTTGTAAATGTTTTTTCTTTAAAGAGGCAGGTTTGCTTGGAAAGCAACAACCTTGAGCAGATTTAGGTGTGCCGATTTGTTTCTTGTTGAGGATGAGTTTCAGAGGATTTTAGACAACGAGCAAACATAAAGAAATAACCTGGACTTGTACAAATTCTGTTGGACGCATAAATCCAAACAACCCCACCATATTGTCATCTTTGAAGTGTTCTCATGAGGTTCTTTTTTTTTTTTTAAAACGGACAACAAAGTTATGTTGCTGAAGAAAAAAATAATAATTATGCCTAACACTTATGCTACTGTGTTATGTTTGTATGTAGAAAAAAAAAAACACCCCTGTAAACTCATCTTTCTCTCCTCCTCTGGCAACTCGATAACTGATGTCCAATTCATGTTTCGGAGGGAGGTTTCTGACATTTACAAACAATCTCTGCACAGTCGTGGCAAAACGATGTTTGGACCTGACAGCAAATTCTTTTTCAATTACTGCATCCATGATAAACGTGTACTGAAACTAGAAAAAGGAAAAATACATTTTAGTTACTATCCCCCCCCCCCCTCTCCCCCCAATAAAGAGATGGCTGGAAGAGAGGAGGGTGGAGCACCCACATGTTGTGAGTGCTGTCCACCCCCCTTCACCTCGGATTGCTCCACAGGCTATCTGCAGTGTCCACAATGCCTTGATGAAATATGCATCAGCTGCCTCTGCTCCCTGCTTTTCTGTCCTCCCCCTTCCACTCATGGCTAAGCAGAAAACTATACCAAAGCCAGGCAGGTGAAGTTGTCAACTGAGACAGGTAGCTGTGCAATGTTCAGCAGGGATTTCTGACCACACAAAGGCCTGACTTTCCATTATTTTGGAAATAGAACTAAAAAAAGAAAAAAGGCATGACGGTGTCTAGGCTCTGTCCTGAGTGAATCGGAAAATTTGTATGAGGATTTGGGCTTTTCTCTGTGTTGATTTGAGTTCTCTGTGTATTTATTATAAGTTCTCTGTGTTTCTGAGTCTCCGTGTTGTCCTGTCGTCCCCTTGATTGTTTCCCAGGTGTGTCTCGTTCCCTGATTACCTCCTGTGTATTTAATGTTTCCTGTGTCTCAGCGTCTGTCGGGTCCTTGTCAATGTGTTCTTGTCCATTCGTGTAGCCTGTTGCTACCAGTGCTGAGCCCTAGCCTTCCGCTCAACTGTGCTGCCAGATTTTTGGACTTTTGGTATTTATTTGAGCCTATTTTCATCATTAAACATCCATCATTCATCTCATCTGGGTCTGCGGCGTTTCCCTCACCGCTTCCACCACCACAACTCATGACAATTTGCAATTTGAAAACTTTATATGATCTAAAGTTGTTATGTAACATTAGGATGTATTTATTTCATTATCTTTTTTTTTCCCCAATGGTGTCTTATGTAGTGATACTTATTTTGTAACGCTTCTTCAGGCTCTTTTAATTTCATGTTTTCACATACCGAAAAGGGGGCGGAGTTTTCTCTGAGGAGCGGGCCTGGTCAGAGTGCAGCGCTGGCCAGAATCTGTTTAACATAAACTAGTCCTCCGATCATAACAAAGTATATCTCCTCCTGAGTCATTTCTGGTTCAACCAGCAGCAAGTTGCGAGTCGAATGGGTTCGTAAAGTCAGTTTTGCTAACAGGCAATTGTAGAACCCCACTGAGCAACAAGATTCAGAATCCAATACTGTTTTGGCTGTTGTCATGCCACGAGTGCTACCCCTAACAGAGTTTGTTTACCCAGCACAACAGGCTTTGTTTTCCATTTTAGGTTTGGGAAATAAGCCACGTTCATGTGCTCTTAGTCTGAAACCCGTGGCACTTCCAAGGTAGCCATGTTGTTGCAGTATGAGAGAGATCATTTGTGGAAAAAGTCCTCAGCCATCTGCAGAAATACATCTCTTGGTCAGAAACAACCAATCAGAACCAAGAGGAGGGTCTTAGCATTGTAAATCAACTTATGTACATGCTGCTCAAACCCTTCCTTACTTTATTTGGCGAGTTACTTCAATTTCCTCCAAAATACAATTATGTTTGTGGTTGTAAAGTTACAAAAGGTGAAAAAAAAATCATAAGTTCTGATCATTTTCGAATAATATTGTAAGCAAGCGATTTATCTTCATAAATGTCATCTCATTTTTATTTTTGATTTTCTCCCAGATTACACCAGTTTTATCTGTTTTGACTGTTTGTTCATAAATGCCCTAAGAACTCATTACCTCTTAGGGCAAACTACTAATTTCGTTGTACAGTTCACTGCACAATGACAATAAATCAAATTTATCCATCTGTCAAATCTATTTTGTACCCAAGTTGTTCTTCAGTATTCAAACTCTCCTTACAAACTTCTTACGTTCTTCCTGTGCTGCTTGTTGTCATGCTTATATTCTTCTTTTTCTTCTGTTTTATTGGTTGTTTTGTGATAATTTTCATTAACTGTTTTGTGCCTCCACTAAAATATAAATACAGAGATATGTTTTGAAACAGATGGTTAACTCTTGTTCTGTCTGTAAAACTTCCAGGCAGCATTATGGACTTACAACATGGCCACTTTTTTCCCTTTTTTTTAAATAGCAAGGAATTTTCATTAGCCTGTGGGGAATTATAACAGCAAACCTTTAGGAAGAACAAAGGACTGTCAATCATTTTTAGAAATCTTCCTGAATGGACTGTGAGGTTACATCAGTGTCTCGTCTTACACAAATCTGTTTAATTGATTTGCTATTCATCTCCCGCCTCAGTGATTAGGCTTATTAAAGCTCTTTTAATGGGACAATCTTATTCTAGTGATTGATATTTGGAGAAAAGAAAGTGCAGCTCCTCAGGGGCTGGACGGCTCCGGAGTTAGCAAAAAACCTGGCAATTAAAAAATGTCTCTGCTAGATTTGAAACAGAGAAAGGGGAAGGAGAAGAAGAAATGGAGCCATTAGTGAAGGCAGTTTTAAATTACCAAATCAATGCTTAGGAAAGCATTTAGAAATTAGCATAAGTAATTACAGGGGTTGACAGATATTTACGCATTGCTTTATGTGTTTGTGTAACATGTTGCTAATTGTTGAATGGTAAAAATAGTACTAGTTGTTCGCTTGGTCTCAGCCGGATCGCTCTTGTTTTTCTGCTCAGGGATTTTTGCCGCATTTTACATAAAACGTCTTTACATACAGCGTTTGCTTGAAGTTTCCAGGTAGGGTAAGTGAAATCCGTGTTTTGAAATGCTGGAAACAGTTCTACCTCCAGGCTACAGAGCCAGAGACCTGCTTTAGTTCTCCTGCCTGTAGGTAGGGCCTCTGGCATCCCCGGTGGAGAAATGTTCAAAGGTGTAGTTGGGGTGTATGTGCGTGTGTACGGGTTCACACAGCACATGCAATCAAAGCCATTGTTCATATGCTGAGTGATTGCACATCAGGTTAACCACAACAAAGCATCTCGTTGTCTCTTTTTTTTTTCTTTGTTAAAATGCCACACCACCACCATCATCATCATCGCTCAAGTAAAATCTCAGATGATTTTGTGCTGCTGTGGAAGAAAGAGTTTATATGTCTTGTTATGTTAGCATAATATTACTTTATTCTTCGCTGTGCTATGAGGACGCAATGATCAAAGATCAAGGATATTTAAAGTTTAAATAAGATTAAAAGAACTTTCTGAGATTGCAGTAAACATTTCCTGTGTTTGCTCAGGTAGGATTACCTCATGTATATCTAATAAAATCCAAGTGGATTCCAAGCTTAAAACTTTTTCTACAAATGCAACAATGGTCAACATAGTGAAACACATACACTTTAGTTTTATTATATCACAGGGCATGTCTCAAAGAAAAGTCCTTTGTCAGTGCATTTACAAACTGAAATCTCACTTTTATTTTGTTAGTGAAGTCATGGCCTTTTGACTCACAAAGCTAAAAGACTAATTTCACTCTGGATATTGACACTTCTTTACTAGTTCCAGTCAACCTTTGCATAAGGTTTGTTGGTTTTGTTCTGGGTTTAATATTTTGCTCCCAAACTGCTTCACATCTGGAAACCTGAACCTGAATGGTATATTTGTGATACTTGCATGTAACTGTATAAACACACGAACACAGACGCTTTAGAAATGTGGAAATTGTACCCAACCTGAAGTGAGATTTTGGATGAGGCCCATAATTTATGTGTGTTGTTAGGGTTTGTCTAATTTGTTTCTGTTTACTAAATGCCAGAATAATTAAATAGTTACATATATTTTTTACTTTCTTCTACTTCAGAAATTTGCATACATTTCCCAACTACTACAGCTGCATTTTAGGCTTGGCGCTTTCTTTGATTGCAGAAAGGTCACAATTTCTTCCGCTCTTGTCAGCTAATCGGCAATCAGAGCTGGTCAAACTGAAAATAAGCTTATTTCTCTGAGAATTTCTAGTCTGTGTTGATAAAAGTTTAGACCACTTTAAGAAGTGTGCTCACGCTGCGTTGCATCTGTTACCTCAACATCTAGCAAGAGATCAAATCACCTGGAGTTTGCGGAGCGTTTGAAGTGTTAACTCAGGAAAGCACATGTGGGACAAGGTTTCATACCGGATTAATAAATTTTCCCACGCTGACTTGTTTAAAGGTAAGGGTCGCGTGGACAGAGAGTGATGCCGAATGTCGCTAGAGGTGCAGAATTGTATTATTTGTCAGCAGCACTTAAGGTAAAAAAAATACTTTAATCAGATGCAATCTTGTAACGGGATCACTGTTTGTCAGTTGAGATCATTTATTAATTTATAAGCAAAAAGTTTTATGAAGGGAGCAAATGTTTTCATATTACCGCGGGTTACACTTCAAGCTTCATTGGTAACCAAAGTCTGAAAAAGAAATACAAGACGGTAAACCACCAATATTTACTTAGTAAAGCTTTTTATAATCAATAATAAAAGCTTTAGGCCATTTTTTTTGAATGTTTTCTACCGAGGATTGACAGTTCTTTCTAATCATTTATGCATAACTGATTAAATTGTTTTCTTATTTTACTATCCTTTTTTAAACTTGAAAATTAATCCCATTCCTGAGTAAAACTGGACCATTTATTAAAAACCAGAGAAAGATCTTAGCTAACTTGTGACAATATCAACTACAATGCAGCATCCTTGCATTCTCTGCAAGAACATACTTTCAATTTGATTTGCTAAGTACAAACTTGCCAAGTGCGCAAGAATCGTCTTGCGTACTTGAGGACTGACAAAAGCCCTCTGACTTACAGATGTACTTGTGGCTGTAAATAACACAGCCTGTCATCCTGGTATATGTTTAATATGGACCGCATAAAAATAAGAATAAGGCTTATTTGTGTGGCCTTGGTCTGGTCCCTGTAGAGATTGCATAAAGATGGAGATGGATCTGGGAGACAGGGAGACAGTGTCATGTCCTACTGGAGTAGGTGGATTAAGAGGGAGTTGAAACAATCCCTTTTATGAGTCCTCATGTCCGTTTCACAATGCTGAGTAAGTGATTAATTCCCCCTTTGGTATTAACCAGAACACTTTGTCCATGTAGAGTTCAGTTGTTTTGTTTTTTTCTCATGGTGATCTCATATTTTACTGCTATTCACCCCTGAAATTAGGCTAAAAGCACTCTGAAAGATTAGATAACTAATGGTCCCCAGCTTGTTTTTTGCACCGTATATTTCCTATATCAGTCTTCATCTCTCTTTTTCCCACCTCTTGTCTAGATTTCCCTTTATTGATTTATTTCTACTTATTTCTCACTCTGGTGCCTGTTCTTCCTGCAGCTCTCTGAGCCTGCTCTCATCTCGCCCTTGTTGCGTAAGCGACACATTGCTTCTTTTATCCCTTTGTTCGTTTATTTTATTTTTTTTCCACCATATCATTTATCAGATGCTAACATCCTAGCAACAATCTTCTGATCTTTTAACTATTAAATTAACTGCAGTTCAGTTGGCTACGAAAAGTTGATTAAATCTACCACAACTGATAACCATTCATATCTTTTATATTAATGGGTGCACAATGCATGCCCTCCACTAGGGCCTGATCTTCAAAAGGTTAGCGTGTATAAAAACAGACGCAAACTTGATAGCACGTGCCAAACTGAGCTACAGTCAGCAGGCAACCAGGATTGCATCAGCAAAATGTGGGGAAAAGCAGGATCAATACATCTAGCTTGTCTGCCATCATAAATATGCAAAACATATGGTGATCATCAGAAAGTGCAAAATACTGGGGGGAGGATATGCAAATGTAATGACTTACCACCCGCGATTCGATTTATCAAACCCGAACCAGATTGCGAATTCTGGTTTTGTGTCTAAATTTAGCACGTTTGGAAAGGAGGAGCAAACTGGCACTCAAAAATGTCTGCGGTCGCTATGGAGAGCAGGAAGCAAAGATTTCTTGTCAAATATGTGGAGCATTTAAAGAACATGCAAAAAAGATTCCCGTCAAAAGTTGTATGAACACCTGCTTTCTCGCAGTTTCCTAGTCAAGTAAAGAGAATAGTGAGAAAGTGGGCTTGCGTGTGTGCGTGGGCGTGCGCGTGTGCGTGTGTGTGTGTGTGTGGGGTGAAATATGGTTCATAGCTGCAAGGAAACATATAGAATTAGAATTTAAAAAAAAAATTTTTACCCTTTGACTCGAACAGTATCTATATAATATGTAGATGCAGGGGGGGTTGCAAATGTGTTAAATGGATACATTTTCAATTTATATGTAGTGTGCACCTATTAAGACAAATAGAAAAAGTTTCATGCAAAAAAAATGCTTCCAACTATTTAAAATTTTTTTTTTTACTTTAAAACGGGTCAATTTGACCCACAACATAACAGGAGGGTTAAAAGCATCAGCTTCTTGCTTTTGAGTCGAGATGCCAACGATCGCATGAAAAACTTAGTTTAGCTATGCGAGCTTTTACACTTTGCTTTCTTTAACCAAACGCATCTCTACAGGATTTGTAGGGGTTTTCGAGCTAATCTCTCGTGCCGATCAAAAGCTGAAGGCCTACCAACTCCGTCCTCCTGACTTTCACTCCTCTGTCTCCCAGCAGCCTGTTGCCATGGCAACCTCCGCTCAGCAGCGAGCCAATGCAGCAGCAGCAGCAGCAGCCTAACGTGCGATACAGCCCTCTCCACTGCACACCAGTGTATCTGTGTCACTGTCACAGGCCCCCACTCTGACCCACTGTGCTCAGCTCCCCCGCCCCTTTCCAGACGCCTCTTTACAGGGCGCATCAGGTGGGCAGAGTGGTGGAAATGGCGCATTTGAATTATCGTTCCATTTCCATTAAACAGGCCTGCTTCTTTTATAAGACACACACAAAAAAAATGACCATCAGTTAATCTCCACTTGACTTCACCACAACAGTTGCCCTTGGCCAAATATAATCGCCTTTGTGCATTTGCGTCGTAAAGTCTTCTGTTTATACATGTTCCAAATTTATGCCAGCAGGAAGAAGATAATGACTCGGTGAATGTGTCCTTGGAGGAATGAAGAGATTTCAGGAGAAAAAGAGGAAAGGTGGGGAGGGGGGGGGGAGGAATGGGGGAGATTATGCAGAATATACAGCACATAAAGCAGCAGGAGGAAATAAAAGTGCTTTGAAACGCTGATTGTTGTAGGAAGCGGGGGAGCATATAGACTCCGATTACGAGATCTAGCATTTTAAAGAAAAAGATTGTCGATGACTGAAAAAGACGAGCCAAATTTTAATTTGTGTGCAAACTTCTTTTAGCAGTCTATGTAAAACCAATACAAGCCTCGATAGTGAGTAATCAAAAATTCACAAAAACATTAACAGGTAATTTATGTCATTCAGTCTAGTCGCAAGTTTTTAGAGCCAATTTCAATTTCTGTAATGTATAATTTCATACAGGAAGTGCATGTATTTTGGAGGATTTGTTTACGTCTCTGAAGGGATGAGGTTACAATCTGTTGATCTTTCAGTTCAACTTTTTTATTTCTTTACTTCAGTATGCATTGCACAGTGTTCAGAGACTTCCCTTCTCCTGACATTGATCCCAGGATCCCATCTACTAATTTACAAGCTTTGTTGTTGCCATTAGACAGAAACTGACAATTTTCCAAGGTTCTCAGTAAATTGTAAAGTTAAAGAGTGATGCACAAAATGCAGTGACACTTATTTAAAAACCGTGTTTTTAAATAAATGGCTCAGGAAAACACTTTTATTTCAAATAGCTGATAGTGACTTTTTACTAATGTCAAATTGACAGCAAGAAAATAAGACGTTGAAGGTAAGATGATGTTACGACAAATACTAACGTGTTAAAAACCATTCGTAGTCAAAGGTCCAAGGACACCCTGGTTAATGAATCAGATGTATCCTCTAAAAGGGGAATAGAGTGTAAATGTCCGTGCGGCACAGAGAGGAGTGAAAGTCACTCCGCACGTTCTTGTAACTGGTTGCACCGACTCTCAACCAAAACAGTTAAACATGAACACTTGTTTCCCTCCCAGCAGTTTACTGTGTAACACCCAGTATGTGCACACGGTCATAAAAATGTACAGTGGACGAATGTGTGTGGAGGATGTCCACATGGAGTCCTCTTCAAAGGAGTGAAGTACGATTGAATATCAATCGATCAAGCTATCAAATTTTATTTGTATACGTTTCAGCACCAAGGCATTTCAAAGTGCTTTACATTATAAAAATACAAAGTCATACAACACACAGTCAACAATTGAAGCATTAAATTTTGTCATTACACATCAGATTGTTGATCAATGTTTCATTGATTATGTTTCAAAATCAGCTCTAAACAGGTGGCTTTTTAGCCTAGATTTAAAGGCACTCTGTTTTAGCTGTTTTGACGTTTTCCGGAAGTTTGTTCCAGATTTGTGGTGCATAGAAGCTGAATGCTCCACGTCTGGTTCTGGTTCTGAGGATGCAGAGCAGAACCAGAACCAGAAGTCCTGAGGGGTCTAGAAGGCTGATACAACAACAGCAGTTCTTCGATGTATTTTGGTGCAACAGTATTTTAAAGTCTACTCTCTGAAGCTTTAGGGAACCGGTGTAAAGTAAGCTCCACTAGAGTGGAGCCTTAAGTCTAGCCCCGACCTTTGGTATGTTTAATGTTGTTGGAGAATAATGCAGAAAGCTTTTGTGTCCGAAGGTTCTCTACAGGTCTGTGTACGTTCCATAATCTAATCCACACACACCTGCACATAAACTCTAACAGAGAACTACAAATTTTCCTAAAAACATTGGAAAGAGGTAGAAATCTGTGTAAACAGAATATGAACCAAACTGACCAAATTAATTAAATGCTACTGTGTGCTTCCCGCTGCCCATTTGGATAATGAGGCCATGAGTTATTTAAAGTCACTGGGAGGGATTCGGGGGGTGAGGCAACGCAAAAAATAATCTAGCCGAGAGAGAGAAAAGAAAACCTGAATGTCTGGCTTTAGCCTCAGGCTCATTGTCATCCCTAACAGTTTCATGTAATATTAACATGCCAGAGCAGAGGAGCAGAGCCTATCATGCAATAACCGCCGACGGTTAGGACTACTTCCGAGCATGGGGGAGATGAGGGTGCTTAGAGAGCATCCCTATTTCTCACCCAGTGGCCTACATTCACAGACAGGTGGACCTCTGGCCTCGCAATCCCACCCCGAGGGCCACGTCTTATTTGGTTTGTGTCACATTTGCTATGAATCTTTTCTTCTCCTTGAGCTCCGCAGAGTTATTGTTACCATGGTAATACTAAAAAAAGCCTCTGGTATCAAATGCAGTCACAGAAAAGCTATCATCAAAGCCATCTGAGCTCAAATGGAACATGTGAGGATTTATTTTTATTTTTTTCGGGCTGCAGTTGAACAAAGTCTTTGGTTTTATTTCTACATCCTTGCATTTTGTCGTGTTAGCGCAGACGGTGTGCTAATTGTCATTTTAAGGGGTGTTACATGCACCCACAGTCTACAAAATGTACACCTTTGTTAATGTGCTGGCAAACAAGTCACAAGATAAAATCAGAATAAAATGTAAGTTATTTCTCAATGGATTCATAACACCTTCAAATGAATCCAGCAAAAAGCAAGAAAAAAATAAAAAGCAAGGCAAAATACTGGGATAAATTGGATGTTTTGAATTGAAAGCTTGATAAAAGGGCACAAATTTAATCAGAAAATTTATTTAGACTGACAAAGTTTTGGCTCATTTTAGTTATTCAAACTAAAACTTTTTATATTCATGTGAGATAATGCCACATAAGTGGATAGCTATAATGTCACAGGAGACTATTGTTGTGTTTGCCAAGCAACATATGTGTTATGCTAACTTGCCAAAACTGCTTGTTGCATTAATCCACCAGATCAGCAGCTTCAGCGGCTTGGAGAATTTATTCAGTTTTATGCTAATTCATAGCAATATGACATCTTTCTAGTACACTTGAATTAATTAAAAAAAAAAAAAAAGCCTGTCAGAACCTCACTTAACATAATCAAAACTATTCTTTTAAAGGGACATTTTGGATTTGCTGTTTATAAAAGGGCGAAGCTAAAAGCTGGACCCAGAGGGGCAAAAACGAACGTGCAATGGTGGTTTTAAAAAAAACAACAACAAAAAAAATACCATTGCAGTTTGTGAAGCACCTAAAGAGAACAAAACACATAATGAGTTTCCTGGCAGAGTAAATGCTGAATATAAAACTAAAGTGGTGTACAAATGAGCTAAAAAAAAAAAGAAAGAGTCCAGTATTATCCCTGTGGGATCCCCAAACTTCAGCATTGTGAAAACATTGCTCATATTTTAATGGAATTACCACAATTACTAAACATTTCACTTCTTCACATCCTCCTCTCTTCTTTCCGCTGCTCTTGAAGTTTCTTCTTTACACGCACTAACAGGAAGTGATGTCGTTCAGAAACCAGGAAGAATTTCAGATTTAGGGTCTTTACAGTGGTGTTTGGCACCATTATCGTGTAAGCAAAACATCCATTGTCACATAACTTCTATTGTAGCATAGTTTCCATTTAATGCAACTTGAATTGTGGCTTTTGTTGTTGCTCAGCATCCACAATGCCTCCTTTCCAACCTATGTGTTCTTTGGAACTGTAGCGCAAGTGTTATTTTAGCTTTTGAGACATTAATGAGCTGCTTGTTGTTGTGCAAAACGATATTGTTGCTGTGGCTGTGTCAAAACAACTGTTCAAAAGTAAAGTATCTGCAAAAATCACACAGGCTGCACAACATCAAAAACCAATGGAGATAGTTGTAAGAAAAAAAGCAACATTTCAGTCATATTATAAGGGATAAAAGCTTTAAAAGAATAAACCAGAATAAATGTCATAGTCACTCTGACATCCCACCACCTTGAGTGTAACAATTCCAAAATAAACATATGGTTTATTTTAATCTACTGAACTTCAACTCGGAAAGTTTTAACTAGGCCATAGAAGGCGATGCTGATCAAATATAAAAGAAATATAAACTGTCTGGCCTCTCTTAACATCTGACCAACTGCCTGAACTCGGCTGAACAATCAGTTTCAAAGCTTCTCAGTTCCACAAGGTGTTAGCAGACCTGTAAGGGATTTTCAAACTTCTTGCCACTATTTAATGAACCCTAATAGTGACACTTCCTGCGATTTTGTGCTTCTTAAGCCATATGGAGGACTTAATATCCACCAAACCATGGCGATGTATCATTCAGCTTCTTAAATCAAATAGTCTGGGGTTTTCCAAGTTGTTTACCGGGTGGCTAATAAAAAAACACAAAAAAACCACATTTCCCAGTCTTTGAAATGTCAAAGATCATATGATTCAAATTGAAAAAACACTTCAATTTCACTCTGCTCATTCAAGTAAGACTTTCTATTTACTTGCAGACCGTTCCACTTGTTTGAAGTAATTGTATTGTTTAAACTGTTAATCTAAGCAAGAGTCCCTTAAAGGTAAAGAAGTTTAAAAAGAATATTGATCACTAATATGAGTGAACTGCTGCAGCTCTATCAAGAGCAGAAGTGACACTGAAACAATCAATAACAATCAATATGATATCAAGCAACATACAGCTGTGCAGTACATTGTCTTTACAATGACTGAATACCTTTAATTTTCTTGTCTATAAGTGAATACAGTTTAAAATAATTTCATATTCTTAATAAAAAACATATTTGTTCAGTCTCATGAATTTCATTTTTACAAACCATGCAAAGAACTTTAAAAAGTGAAGCGCCCTAAGTGAGGAGATGGTACAGAACTAAATGTTCATTGTAATTCATAGTGAGAAAATTGAATAAGAGCAGCTCAAGTTCAAACAGATTTAATGTTAGCGGTGGGTCCTGATCTCTTGAACTGACCGATCACATCCCACTCTCGCTGGAAGAAATAATTCTGCTGCTGCAAATTTAATCTAAAAGCAGACTTATGAACTTCACCGAAAGCACAGAAAAATGACTCAAAACAATTAAGAGAATGTCTACAATCTATATCCCTTTCAAATGAATCCCATAAATCAAACATTTTTACCTAACTGGATCTGCAAACACATATTATATAGTAGTGATATATCGATAATAAACAATCTGATAACATTTTCCTGTATATATTTACAGTATGCGCACCATGCAGAAGATTGTGTTGAAACTGAACATAAATTACACCGTTTGACTCATTTTGGTCAATAAGATTATTTATCAACGTCATTAGAGATAAAATTTTGTTAGGCGTAAACCAGAATCATTAACAAGCATCGTTTGATGTGTTATAAATCTATGTAATGTACGAGGTTTACTTTTTGCATTGGCTATTAAGACATATTCAGTTTCAATTACATTCTATTCTGCTGAGGCAATTTTGTCAACTCTTTGTGCTGGTCTTCTAATCCAAAATTCAGTGCCAGATTGAAGCAGGAATAACCTTAAAAAATAGAGGAAGCAGCAAATGCTCAGTGCCAGATCATTTGTGGAATCGTTTTTTACATTTATTTCCCTTGCATTCGAACAGCTTAGTTGAACCCAGCCTGTTTAATATTTCAAGGGGGAAAAAAAGGAAAATAACTTCTTGATAGACGAATAACCTGAAGCTAATTTCAAGAGCATCAGTGACAGAGCAGTGCCTTTGATGAGTCATGAAGACAATTATATATAAATATGGCGTGACAAGGTGATGTCGTGTGTGAAATAATAATCTGACGATTGGGTTTTGTCTAAATGGTATCAAAGGATAAATCACGTTTTTTTTTTACATACACCCGTACCATTGAGTCTCTCCCTATCTGATGATTCCTCTTCCTCTCTTCCTCCCTGTGTTTCGGCCGGCAGTCGGAGGCATAGAGGGCGCCATGACAACAACTTTATTAATCACATCAATCATCAGTAACTCTACGGCGACCAAAGGGAGCTCTAATCGCTTTTCTCCAAACTGACTATTTCTTTCCTGAGAGGCTCATTGCAGAAAGGGGGTAACTCGATGTATGTTTCCACGGATGTGTGTGTACGGTGTGTGGGAGGAAATCTGATTGTCTCCGAGAGTGTTCGGTTTTTACACTGAGGGCACAAAGGAGACGGAAGATGTCTCCTCAAACGGGTTTATTACAAATGCCGCCAAAATGTATTCCTTTCACATTTTAATAAGCAACTTCGCCGACTTATCGGAAACAGTAAGCCTTTGAGCTATTTTTCTCTCTTTTCTCTGAGCCAAATTCCATACGCTTTTTAAATAAAGCCATTATGGCATTTTGAAGGAAGAAATTTCGATGTTTACCTCCTTGAGGTATCCCATCCTCTGTCAGTCCAGTACAGGTACACTGACAGGTATGATGTCGCACAGCTTAGACTGCCAAAGAGCCTGCTGGTCTGTTGTTTACCAAGGTACTAGGATTATTAAAGATGGATTCAGTTTATATAATCATAGAAATTATTTATCATATTCTTAAATATTTTACAGTACCTTGTAAAAATATTCATAAACACCTTGAACCATTTTGCATCTTGTTACCTCACAAGATGTAAGGCAACAACTTGGATGTTGTGTTTTGGACCAGCACAAAAATGGAACAAAAGTGTGAAGTGGAAGGACAAGGATATATGGTTTTTATTTCTATTTCTTTCACAAATCAAAGTGTGGCATTCTGTTTCACTCAGACCACTAAGCCGCTAACTTGTAGGACCATTCTTTGACCCAATTACAGCAGCAACTCATTTAAAAAAAAAACAACCTTTTGTTCATTCTTTGCAAAATGGTAGGAGCTCAGTCAGGCTGGAAAAAGAATGTCAGCATCACACAATCATTACCTAATAGTACAATGACAAGAAAAAAATACATAATCCTTCAGACTGAAACCTTATTATAATTAGCTGCAATTATGCAACAAAAAAAATCGACAAATGAAATGAATAATACAAAACATACTCTTGTATTGAGATGATAATTCAGATGTCATTAAAGTGTCCTTTTTTTATTCTCCAGTATTTTGCTAATTCTGAGGCAACCTCCCTCTTTTCTTTTCCAGAAATGTGTTTTTAAATTACTTCATCACTGCAAACCATACAATTTCTACTCATTTGACTTTTCCGGATCAACCAGGGCTCTGTGTGTTAGATTTATAAGACCGATACAATCTACATTTGGCTGCTGCATGTCTACTGCTAATATGTTAAAAAAAAATAATTTGCATGCTAGTATGTGGCTCTTACGTAAATTTTGTATAACAGATTTAAATTAATTATTTCTTTAACAGCAAGAAATTGTAAAATTAATCAGATGGAAACCAGAGTTAACGCAAACGGAAGCTTTTAAAAACCTACCCAAACTAACGCGACCCTATGTGGCCAGTTTCTGTTTTGAAAAGTTAAATTTGTGGTGCAGCGATCGAGTCAATCTCCTCCTTTCACAACATTTGTATTGTTGAAATTGTCGTGTCACTCACTGTTGTATTCCAGCATGTCATCAGTCACAAAGCCTTTCATGGGAAATGTCTAAATAAAACATTCACAGCCGTGGAACATCTCAGCTCCTCTGCAAATTCAAAAACTCAGATTGAAAACAAACCAGGCTCTCCGTCCATGAAAAATTAACACTTAGTTACAGTCCCAAGCATCCCGTTTCACAGAAACAGGGAACATTTGCATCATGTCATAGGTTTGTGTTTGTGGGATTCCTTGGCTGGAATACAGTGCTTCATTAATTAAACACAACATTGGAGGCATTCCTCACATCATGCGCAGTTTCAGCCTAGCAGGCAGATGGTTCATGATTTCTTAATGGAAATTAAGACTATAAGCATGAGACGGGTTGTGGGTTGACAGTCGGGCAGAAGGTGAAAGTCATGCATCGCTCTGCATGTGTGTATTGTTTTCCGATTAGGACTGTTTGTCAAGATCCCAATCATTTAGTTGTTCTTCATTTAAAAGTATATTTTTAATTGTTTCTAAAGCATTTAATTTAGAGTCTCTTTCACAGTAAAGAGAGTTGTTTTGTTTTTTTTTAAAAACGAAGAAAAAAAAACTCATCGCTTTGTCGGGGTTGATAACCCAAAGGAATCGCAATGTGCTTGATGAAAATTGGCTTTAAAAAATGTAGTACCCATAATCAGTGGAAGACATCTCTTTGTTTCTCGGCTCAAAGGCTCTGATCAGGGTTCTGTCAGTTGGCAAAGAGGCTGTGGGGAAGCCAAGGCTGTGGGCTGGCCTCCATCAGATATCCAGCGACAGCGGGTGCTTTGGCACAGTTTGATGTGGGGTTTCTTTGATTTTTTTTTTTTTTTCAGCAGTGCTGTGTGTGGGGGTTGGGGGGCGCGCGTGTGTGTGTAACATTTTTATAAGGACATGCATGCCCAGAAAACTAGTATTTCTTTTTTATCCTCTCTGAAGTCAGGAACATTCTCTTACGTATGATGTTAAGATAGTTTCAGGCTTTTGGTGTTCTAGAACCAGAAGTTTGTACTTTGGATTCTGAGGTTTGTTTTTCTTTTCAAACATGTATCATATGTTGGTGGGGTTTTATTCAGCTGTTTTGCAGATGTTGCCCTACATGTGCCACATATTTAAAAGTGAATGAAGCCAAGGGGTTGTTTTTCAACACTGTGAAAAAGTATTGCCCCCCCCCCCCCCCCAACACATTTTCTTTTTGTCACACCCAATTTTCAGATTATTAAACATTTTGTGACATCAGACAAAGATATTTCTAAAATCAAGAATTCATTTATTAGAGGACAAAACCTCTTGAAATCAATCTGGTCCCAAAAGAAAGCATCATTACAACACTTTGTTAGATCATGAATTACCATGAATCACAATATACTGGTTCAATTTCACCAGTCACACATAAACTAATAACTGTCAGTCCCGTTAATTTTAGAAATCACTGCTTCGGAAGTTGTCTGACAACATGAAACAGTCTAAAAGAATTAAAAATGAAATTAAGTGCTAAATATTGTGCTAATATTGACTTAAAGATTGTCCCATGCATTGGTTTAAACATGTTTTAAACCAATGAAAACAACTGAATGACTAACAATCGATCTACAGTTTCAACAATTTCATGGTGATATATTTTTCTGCTAGTGCTAATGAAACTATCACCAATTAGAACATTAAAACAACTCACTTTAAACTCCAATCCAGTCCTTTAGATAAAAATGTGCCTTGCAGCCTTATTAAGGCAGACATTTAGAGAAAAAAAACCCCAAAAACTTGTTGATCATGTTTGGCACATACCAGGAATTAATGCTAAATCGATTAACTTTCTTGGATTTATACTGAAGGATCAACATATTCACATTCACACGTGCACCCGTTTTTGTTAATCACAGCCTTCTGTCAAAGCAAAGTTAATGAAGACTCTTATTTTTCAGTAAAGCCAATTGTGCACATCAGCCTTGATAAAGGCGATCTACCCAACCTTATCCCCTTTGTCCTCTGCCCAGTCTTCCCAGCTCCCTCGCTTCACGCCGTGGAGGAGCCTTAACACGACGTCCCGCCTTCATCACTCACAAAGGCTCGCTAATAAAGGTCAGCGGGCCACTCAGTGCATCCCTGCACTCACCTGTTAGTCTCTTCACTGCTCCTCAACTGTCACATAGGCCTCCTTGAAGGTCCTTGTTTACTTTATTATCCAATCAGATAATGTCAATCTTATATTGAGCAGCAGAATTTAACCGAGTTCCCAAACTGGCACTTTAACAGTTGTTAAAGTTTCATTTGAACATTTTTTTCCCAATTTTATAATATGGAAAATAAATGCATTTGTTAAAGTAAATAGATCAAGTAAATAGATCCCAATGGTGACTGGCTCAGCTAGCTGGAGCAGAGGGAAGTCTGAGCCTCTCTGCTTAGCCTGCTGACCCCCGCGACCCGACCCCGGACAAGTGAAGATAACGGATGGATGGGAAATAAATAGATGGTTGAATTGATACAGCCTCCTCTATACAACTGGCAAAGCCATAAGAAAGTTATACTTTAAAAGGAGTACAGAATGGATTTATTGATTTTTCATAAAGAGAGTTATCCTTGGAACTGACCAAAGTCAAGGTTCATGGTTCAGCGTTCCCCTTTTTTGACACCACAAGATTATGAATTGTTCCTCCTTTATACCAATACATAAAATTAGGAACAGTCATGTTGTTTCACAAAATACACATTATTTCCTGACATTTGGATGCATTTTTCAACATAACTGCCAATAGCATTAAAAGTCTGAAAGCTGCTTTAGAGTTAGGCTGAAACTAAATGAATCTAAAATGTCAGATATGAAGAAAACCTTATGTTTAAACTGAGTATGTTTTTGTTTCAAATCTACACTGTGCTTTCAAGTTAAATCTAATTCCAGATATCATTCAGTTCATTATATTATTCGTTCTAGTACGAACGCTTCATTCCAAGAGATCAATTTGTGTGACTGAATTGATTCTTGATTTTAAAACCGCCTTTAATTGATGTGAAATTGACTTAACGGTAACCGGACTTTAACCCGGCTGAATACCTGCAGTATATTTCTGAGCTTATTACCGCCTCATTTCTTCTCAATGGTCACTCTTTTCACAGAGCTGATATGAAGGTTATTGCCGTTTCGTTACACCATGGCCTTGTTTGCATGTCCATGCAAATAAAGGTTTTTGTCAGGTACTACGGTCCCCTTCGTCAGACCAGACATATGGCATATGAAGTTTATTGAAGGGTTGTTGCAAGATCTCATGTCATGAGATCTCGTAATAATAAGGCGCCTTGGTATTTCTCATCAAAGTGCCTCATCAATCACTATGCAGCTGCTGTCAGTGTGTGACTTTGTCTGGTTAACTAAGTGTAAGCTGCTATTACGAGCCCTGTGTGTAAACTTGAGTGACATGTATAGTTGAGCATCTCCCAAAAGATAATGAGCCAATGTAAAATGAGTATCACTTTTGGAGAAAAGAAATTATTTACCTGTTGTTATACATAATTTTTAGTCAATTTCGTGATTTGAATGGTTTCTACTCCTCCACAACAATTAAGAAAAAAACTATTCATTGTCATTATATACATGTAATAGCTGACCAGTAATTTTCATGTCTTCAGTTGTACTGTGACAATTTGTCTTTTTTACCATAACCCTAGGCCTGCACAGTGATGCAGTTGGTGGAACTGTTGCCTTGCAGTATGAAGGTTTGATTGGGTTCAATTCCCGGCCGCAAGTCTTTCTACATGGAGTTTCTATGTCATCCCTGTTCATGTGTGGGTCCTCTGGGTTCTTCTTCCCACAGTACTAAAACATGACTGCCAGGTTAATTGGTCTATCTAAATTCTCCTTAGGCGTAGGTGTATGCGAGCATGGTTATTTGTCCTCTCCATCTCTGTGACTGTCCGGGGTTCACCCCCCCTCTTGCCCATTAGCCGCTGGAGATACGCACCACCATCCCTCATAACCCCAAGAGGAATAAGCATGTTGGATAATGGATGGATGTCATCACCCTAATCTTTACCTTTCCCCCATGGATTTTCTGTCAAATTTGAGTCAGCACTCTGGTGAAGTTAAAATATTGCCCTAAACCTACCATAAATCAACCAGGAGGATAAATAATTTGGGCCTCAACTGTATTTTGCTCAAAACTAGTTCACTGGTTGTCAGACTGACCAGCAACACTTGGCTTTAAAAGCATTAAAGAGGATCCCACTATGTTGGTCAAGACACACAAAGTAAGGGAGTGATGGATGGAAAAACATTAATGTTGTGTAAATCAGAATGGCTTCGGTCCGCCTGTGAAGTTCCTGGCAACAATTAAGGGATGCCTGAACATTTGCTCTCACAAAGCGCCGCCCATTTCCACAAATTCTTCCTTGGAGCTGCGATCCTCAAGTCGAGCTTCCTCCCTTCCCACACATCTCCCCCATTTAACCCACCAGACTAGTGGCAGCAGTTAGCAATCAGCTCACTGGTCAAACTGCAAGTCTACTGAGCTCATCATACGAACTATTTCTCAGTCCAACGGTCCTAAGAACGGTTGTTGATGGCATAATAAGAAGCATTGTTGTGATGACGCATCGGCAGAGCATCGGACACAGCAGGGGCTTCTTAAAGAGACATAGGTCCGATTTTAAGGTGATTAATTACAAAGTCAGTTTTCATTTAAGTCATTCTTGCTACATACATCATTTTTACACCAACTGAATGAAAAAGCTACTTTACTGTGCTATAAAATAGTACTATGTGTGGAAAATACATCATACATCCCCTTAAAGTAATATGATTTTTAATGTACTCTCAAACTATTTTGTTTCAGGGTAGAGCAACCTGTTATATTCAATAAAATATAACATTAAACTGTAAATTGTACACAAATTAATAATCAGAAAAATCAGGAATGCAGTTCATAAGGTTCATAATGAAAATATTAGTATAACAAAGGTGTTTTGTTTTGGCCTTGACAAGGCCAAATAAAGGTTTCATCTGCCTCATTGTAATCAGACCATGTTAATTCATTTGTGGTGCTTTGAATGGTCTAGATTTCCTTTGTTCTCCTAATTGTAATAATTCAGATATATATGAAGATATGAGTAGTAATGAGTTTTCAAGTGATTAAGTGTGTGTCACTATCACTAGTCATTATCTGAAGATTATAGTTTAAGCCAGGGTTGTCCACACTGTTTCTCTTTACCGACTTTGTAAAGCAATAGAAGATCATAAAGGAAATCCTGGGACATTTACAACAATTTCCCCCAAACAGTTTCACTAGAGGTTTGAGGAAAAGATGATTGTCCTCTTAATGTGTGTTTGACTTTTTAAATTACAGCAGTTCAGCTTCAGAGGGTTGAAGGTATGTCTGAATATTGCTCCGTATTGTTATTACAGGATTTTTTCAAACTATCCCCAGCTGCACAAGCCGTGATAATAAGAGACGCTCCTTTGTATTTTACATCTCTTTAAGGAAACATGTAAAACGATTGTGCAAGCTGACAACTTTAAAAATGATTTCTTTTACAGCAAGCATCAAAATTTTATTTTATTTCCGGTAAATCTCTTCAAGCAGTTTCATTTTCACCTGCTGCGTCGGAGAGGTGTTTGGACCGCCGAGGTGTGGCTTCAATGCAAGATGTGATAGCCCGCTGCAGCATTTTTGGATAAGAATGAAGACTGAGGTCAAAGAAATGTATTAGCTAAACAAATCAATAGTGCATTACAGCCTCCATGAGAGATCCTAAAAAGGAGCAATATGCAGAGGCAATAAGAGTCCCTCGGCACTCACACAAACACACAAGGCGGAAAATTGCCCCACTGTAGTTGTCATCTGGAAACTACTGGTGTGGTAAATCTGATGAAACGTATGTGTGTGTGTGAGTGGGGGTGCGCCGGGGTGTGTGTGTGTGGGTGTGCATGTGTGGAATAGGGGAGATTTGTTTTCTCAACAATGGTAAAATGTTATTACAGGAGCAATAAGAAGGGAAGGATATGACTACTGAGATGTAGTAGGTTAGTTTCTAGAAAGCTCCTTTCAGAGAAATGAGAGGAAACAACAGGGCTGTGTTTGAAACAACAGCAAAAGCTCCCTGATTTCCATTCAGACAGCTGATGATTAAAATTATTATTACATCTCAGACCATGTGTAGCCAGTGTCGCTGTGTGTTGTTGTGTGCTGCAGAAAGCTGATTGGATAAGCTGCCTGTTTTAGCCACACAACCTCAATCACTTTATATTCTTAACAAAAAACACTGGCTGATTTAGCTACACTCTGATTGCTTTCGACTTTTTTTCCCCCATGAAATTGTTTTTCTATATCTGACAATTATGATTAACATTTTCGTGGCTTTTTGTCATTGAATAATTCAACAGTATGTTTGTACTAATCTTCTCTGCTTTCTTTAAGCCAGTTTATAGCAAGAGCATCTTTTTATTGAACTGGATGTCTTTGTAGATTTTTTTTTCTTGAGTGAAAGAAGAGCAACATGTGAACTGATTATGGCAAACATAAAGAAAGCAGAGAGTGCGTGTATGCGTGCTTTTTTTTTTTCTTTAGTTTGTTTCATTGTTAAGCTTTGTTATGTTTCTAAGATTGTTCTAGAAATGCACAGCCCAAACACATTGGTTTGTGTTATTTTTCTTTTTTTTGGCTGAGGCATTGCCTTTTTGGAAAATTATTCCCTCTGGATTTGGATGTTGAATGTTGCTTTTACTTTCAGACATGCTTGTCTTTTTTTTTGTTTTGTCTTTGTTTGATACAACTGGTAGCAGTTGATTGGCATTTCAAAAGCTCAAATAATACCTAACACAAGAGAAATTGAAAAAGGAGGCTTCAGGGCCAAACCGTGTAGGAAAAAGGATGAAATGAGGAAGTTTGGATGAAATGAGTTAATTTTTCTCTGGGATAAATAAAGTATTTTAAAACAGAATTGAATCCAATATGCAGACAGTTTAAATATTTTAGTTGTTCTTTCACATCCTACATTTTGCAAGCACCAGCACTTATTAATCCCCCTGTTGAGTGTACTGCATGTACTAGGACTTTTTCAGGTGTTTTGTCCGTGTGTGCTTCCCCATCAATATGTGTTTTTTTCCCCCCCAAGCTCTGCATCACCAGGTGGCACAGAACCGGCTCATTGCAAGCTCGCTTCTGGCCCATAACGGCGTGATGTGCTCGCACACATTGGAACTACAGAAGTTATGAAAGCTCAAAAATCCTGTTTCAGCAAAGTTAATCCGCTGCTGTTGTCCTTAAGTTATCAGCTTATATATGTCTATAGAGCAATATATAGGTTTTCAGATAAAAGGTATGGTTATATTGCATAAGTGGCATTGGTTGAGGAGGCCAGGCCTAACAGTAAGAGAAAAAAAAAGTGTTTTCCAGAAGAAAACTTCAGCAGTAATAAGCTTATTGGAATCACTTCTTTTTATAGTTATAATTTTAGCTCCATGACACATTGAATTAGTTTAATGTGGATTTGATTTAGAACTGGCTTAGTTCTTTTGTCCTTTGTCATTTCTGTGCGATAAAACTGTTGATTTATAGATCAGCTTACAGGTGTTAATTGTGATGAAAAAAGAATAGATTTTAACCAAAAATAAAATTGTCACTGTTTTTTGCATATATTTTGGCCTAAACTTTGTATTCAAGTATTTCATGTAAACCCGATAATCCGACGCAGCAGGTGACATCCGCTAACATTGACGATGGACAACAAAATCGCTACTCTTGCTCCATGGGGGATTCCTTTTTGCTACAAAAAAATGATCTAATGGGACGCTGGGAACAACTATTGTTGTGTGCAACGGATGCGAATAGGAGTTGGCTTATCACCAGCCTGATTTTCCAGCCTGAAATACCATCTCATGCAGCGGCATGAGCACAGATGTCCCCAATTCTAACGTCAGCATCCACATTTCCAGAGAAATACTTTTTTTTGTTTAAAGAAGTTACAGAACATGGATGATCAGAGGTTCCTGAACTCTGAATAGGTATAATTTCACTTTGCACCAATCCGATGGTTGAATGACCTGAATAACCGATTAAAATCAATAAACGTATTTGTTGTTGAGCTCATAATTTCTTCTTATTATTTATAAAAACATCACACATGTTTCTGCCCCACATTCATATGACATCAAGGGGAGGACCTGCACTTATTTTGTTCTACTCAAAGCTCTGGCTGAAACAGATTGTACCTGGTGATGTAAATTGTGTCATGGCTCCTCTCTTTTCCATAACTCTTGAGGTAGAAAGGGTTTTTTCCCCCCTTTGATGTATAGTACCTTGGAAATATTCATATTCCTTGAACTATTTTTCTCAAAGGGCTACTCAAGTCTGAACCTCAGCTCAGTGTATTTTATTGGCTTGGTTTGTCAAAGACAGACAGTAGCAGTACTTATGAAGTGGAAGAAATGGGGTTGCATATTTTTTATTCATCCCCATTTAATATTCTGCCCTTAAATAAAAATTCAACTCGTCCATCACTTTCAGAAACAACCTAATTAGAAAATGGAGTCCACAGTTTAATCTAAATCAGATGTTTTGTGAAGGCCTCTGAGGTTTGCTAGTAGACCTAAAGAGAGAGCAGACAAAGTTGGAGAGATGTTTAAACCAAGGCTGAGTTTTGAAACAATAGCTGGAGCTCTGCTTATCTCACACAGCACTGTTGAATTAATGATCTGAAGAATGGAAACAGCATGGCACGACTGCAGACCTACCAAGGCATGGCCGTTAACCTCAGGCAAGAAAAGCATTAATCAGAGAAGCAGCCACGCTTGGTAAATCTGGAGGATTTCAGCTCAATACAGAAAACCTGTAGACAGGACAACCGTTATTGATACACTCCACAAGGTCTGGCCCATTTAAAAGTTTGTCACTTGCGTGTGGGAGAAACGGCAAAAACCACTGAAGACGTTTGGGTCAGACGAGACAAAACCAGACATTTTTGGTCAACACTATTTGGGGATGGAAACTAACTTCAGACACCAAGTGCTATGGGATTTTTTCTAACCCTTGACGTAGAGTTTTACTGTATGCACATTTAAAATGTTACAAAAACTGGGCTGTAAGCAGATGTCTGGCAACAGCTGAGGACGACCATGCAGCAGGTAAAAATCACAGAATTGACTTCACAGACCGTTCGCAGTCGAGTGGGCTGTGGAGTGAGACATGAAGGTTTAATTTCACCTCTGAGTCCAGGACAAATACACTCACCTTGTGTGCTTGAATTAAATAAACAAATTACAAGTGAATGCAGCTATTTTTGTCCTCTCAACAGCTTTCACATTCTGTTATAAATTATCCTGTTCATCTGCTATTATTGTGAGGATATCAAAAATCCTCAGTGCCCAGGCAAGGCAAATATTAGGCAATTGGAATCTTATGAGTTCTTCATGATAAATTAAATGAAGATATTTGTGATGTAGTTTGGATGACTTGTGTGACAGTTTAGTACTTGCTACTTTATTTTATTGGTCCCCGTTTGCTGATAATTAGATCTCCGAACATCCATTTCCTTTCTTGCACAGGATAATTGAAGGTTTTTCCAAAATATTTGAAGTAAAAGTCACTTTTGTCACTGCACGTTTGTTTTTCCAACTCCTTAGGAATGACAGAAATTAGGCATACTGAAATAAAAAAGCAGAGCAGCGAATCAACAATGCCGTCAAAACTTGGTTTTGTTTACTATCTGCTACGGTATGATGTTGAGGGAATGTAATTAGTGAATCCAAAAGCGACACACTGAGAGGTGGGAAGAGTAAGAGAGAGAGAGATGATACATTTCAAAGCACCTGTCTTCAAAGTAACTGCAATCTGTTTTTGTTTCTTTCTTCTTTTTTTTTTTCATGAAGTGCAAAATATAGTTCCTACGTCCCCGGGGGAGTTTCTCTGGTAAGCTTTTGTTTTGGCTGACAGTAGAAGTTAACATGACTGTGTTTTTAGATTAAACCTACTGTCCTTTGCCTAATCAATCGTCTGTAAAATAGTTTTCTTTTCTTTTCCTAGCAAATGCTATCTCAAAAGATAAATATGTTACAAGCGCTTCTTGTTCTTCGCATTGTTGAATTACGCGCACTTAGATTTGCATCTATCTTGATCAATCTATAACATCACACAATACCGAACAGTGGGCAGGTTTCCTGAAATGTACAAATTTGCTTCTCTGGAGTTGATATCTCCTCTGTTTTGAGAGAGCATCCTTGGTGTCAGCTGCACTCCTGTGTATCAGCGCTCTAATTCTCTCGTGCGTAGCCTCTGGTCAGCGCTCCTGTCCAATAGACTTACGTAATCTATCCCCACAAACAGTCTCGAACCATTGAGAAGGGCTGCACACTTGTTTAATTACCCCGATTTTTATTATATTTTTTTTCATGTGTTCCTGTTTCTGTCTCAAGGGGACTCCCTTTGTTACGAAAGGAACAATTAAATTTGGGTCACAGCCTCGGGGCATTTGGAAATTAAAACTGTCTCTCTTGGATTATCCCCTGCTAAAATAAAACAGTCAGATTACTCCCACAAGAGCGTAATTTGCCTAACCTTTACTAGCATTGATAAGAAAAATCCCTTTTGCCAGTCTTTGAGTTCCTCTGTTCTTGTATTTGAGCCGTTACTCTTTTCTCAGGCTCAGTTTAGTCTGTCAAAAAACGTTTGATTGGCCAAAATCAAAGTGATGACAGAAATAGCCCTTAAATAAATAAAATGATTTAGTTAAAGTGGCAGAGTATGATTTATAAGATATAGTCACATTCAAGAAATTAAACCACGTGTCCCAGTGAGACTTGTGTTTCAGACCTTTTTGAAAATAGCCTGAAAACATTAAGCTCAAATTTCTTCTTAATTTTTTTTAAAGAAATAATGGCTTGAAAACAGTTACATTAAATAGACAGTAAATAATCTTCATGACGTGTTTCACTCAATGAATTGAGTTTCTGAAATAAATTGTATTAATATCTTTTAAGTATGAGTGTAGATTTCTAAAACAGCTGAACTAATACAATGGCTGACATAATGCCTGATTCGGTGAGGATCATTGATAATAAAAAAAACTGAAAAAAATGTTATTGCTGAAGAAAAGAGGTCTGTTTTTGCAAATAAATTCATCTGAGACAATATTTCAGAATGACAAATTTCACGCTGCATTATATAATAAGTACAATTTATAAATCAAATCAAATTCTTTGATCAGATCACGTTCAATCTTTAAGCTTTAAGTTTAACCCTTTCTTGAATTTAAAAATGTAAATATTTGTGGAACGGAAAACGCAATGAGATAATCCAGGCAGCCCAACTGGAAACCACAAACATCAACAAGCACAATTGATTCAATTAGACTCATAAAATACAACACTGAATTGTTCTAACCTCTCTGCAGTGTGGTGTTGATTATTGTTAATCTGCTAGCGAATATCAAAACAATTGTAAATACATTTACAAAGGTCATACAGAAATAGCGGTAGCTAAGACAGAGAAACAAACCGACAACTTTATAATCTGAATATTACATTAATTTTCATGCAAACATCAGTAACATTTCTCCAGTATAGTTCTGAATTAAGGGTCATAGCAGAAGCTGATGTCCAGTTCAGAGGCCTTGTAGAAACAAAGGACAAATCTTGCTGAAGGCGATGGTATGTTAACAATGTAGAAAATGTCATACTCATACTTTCTTCTGGTTCGGTGATTTAAAAAAATTCTCCCGCAAGGGCAGAAGGGCTCAGTTTGTTTAACTCTGGCTACACTTGGGGGATTACAGCAAGATGCTCTGAGCATTTCGATTCCTCCCCATTTTTGAAGCATCCAGTTGCTTTCAGGAAGGTGTTAATCGCCGTGGCATTAGGCGAGCTCTTGATGTACAGGCCATCCCTGAAACAAAGATAATGAAATCAGGCTAAATGAGAAAAATGAAAATAGCATGATAAGTATTCCAATTTTTCACGCACACGTTTAATTAAAAATCATCCAGTCGGACCGGGGAGATGGATTTGTGGTGTAAATGAGGGTAAGGTGACGAGCAAGGTCGAGCCCAACAATGAGGATCCATCAGAAAAATCTCATTACGGGGGCGTTCTTGTTTAGGGCGGTCTTCTCTTTCGCCAGCCGCGCTGAACTGCATGTCTGGTGATGACTACATCCTAAGCGATATTTATGGATCAGTGCGTATCAATACGTGGGCAAGTATACAATCTAGGATAAATTTAATGAATGATACTGTCTAGAAAGAAACATTTGTTTTTCTGTGCAGGTTCATAGATAGAGTAGCACAAGAATATGTACTGGTGTAAACTGCAAGTTGTATTCCTGCACTATGAATATCCATGGTGACAAGCATTACAGAAACAAAAAGAAAGTCAGAACTTCTCAAACGCCTTCTGTCTCTTAATCTCCTTCCCCCTATCCGTCCATATGCTCAGTGTGTTCGAAAGACTTGCCAAAATTCCTCAGAGCTTCTTGGATTGCAGTAGCATGACGCAGATGTAGTGTAGTTAAACATATTCAAGCAAAAGCCTTGAATTTTACACCAAGCATAAGGACAGGAAGTGTGCAATTGGATTAAGCTGCAGTAGTTGGTTGAAACTGTGTCCATTTTACCACTTTTGGTCCAACACAGTTAAAACACTACTGCTAAAATACTACTGACGATTTAGGCCTTCATCAAAAAAAAAACAATTATACTATTTAGGTTTTCAAGCCTACATGATGTTTAACTGAAGAACAACATACTATTTCAGAGCAAGAAACATCTTAATATTGGAAAGATTTGTGAAAGTCAGGATTGTGGATTTCTCCACACCCACCAAAACAATCTTTTCACCCCATTCTCTTTTGACCCAAATATCATAGGGAATTATTGAGAAGTAATACCAGACAATTGGTGTTTTAACCTCCAGGAAAGATCCAACCCAGGACTGGTGGAGGAGTAAACGACGCATTTCATGCCACAGGTGCTGTACCAGATCCAGCAGCCAGACCATTGAGATGACTGCATGTGTTTTTTGAACCTGACGTTTTTCAGGTATGTAAACCTGTTGTTTTATGACTTTCACTGTTTTTGTTTCCTCTGGTTGTGCAAAGCTTTTGCTGACATCTACAAGTCATTTAAATTAAGTAACTCATCACACTGTCTCTCCAAACATTCTTCATGCAGGTTACTTCAATAATTACCTGCATTTAACTATTTTTATCAAAAGAACTCAAGCAAAATAATATATTGAATCAATTTGACTTTCCTTCCAATCATTACATGTTTTGTTAGCACAAAGTTACTTAGGTAAAAATCAATGTTGTCTATAGAAAATATTTTTAAAGCTAATGTAGCGAGGTTGAACCACTACGAATTAATGGCCACTTAAATGTAGAAAATGAAGACTTTTAGCTGCTTCCATTCACTAATGACACAACCGTGACACGTCTTGATAAAGTCTGCATACTGCTGAGAGAAATGAGATTACGAATGCATCCGGCTAACAATGCTGGCCCGAACTGGAGCAAAAATTAAAAGCAGTTACTCTAAACTGAGACAATTAACAGGCCTCTCAGACAACATTTCTCCTCGACTAACAAAAATATTTGCAGAGGCTTAAATGCATAATTTAAGGTTTTGGTTACTCACATTTGGTGTGTACCTTAGTATTTAATTTGTATTTTGTATTCTTTTGCACTTTTGCTTACTGTGTGTTAACTTTGTGTTTTGCCTGGGAGCTGCTGGTAACTTCAATTTCCTGAGGGAGTCTTCCCAAAGGATCAATAAAGTACAAGTCTAAGTCTAAGTCTAAGTCTGATACATTCAAAGAATTAGAATAAACTGCATTTCTTTTACATAAGGTAAACGAAAAGAAGAAAATAACAGAAACGAAAGTTATGGAGATGCTTCTACCTGCAAGTTGAAAGCAACTTTCCCTTTTAGCCAGTTCCACTTTCAAGGGATCTCTATGCAAAGTCACAAACACAGATGTGAAATTCAGTGTGTATACATCAAGAGAGGTGGTGTGATACTAAACTGCAAGATATGCTCCAATTTGCAGGAAACAGCTGTCAGTGTCAAGGGAGTGTGTGTTCATCCAGCTGTTGCAGATTCCCTAAAAATACACACAAGTTTAGGTTTAAATATTAATTCACTTAGGTTTTGTCTATAGACATTGTGAGTGAAGGGCTACTGGGTAAGTCGGAGGATGCAGTGTTAAAATGAACAAAAGCCTCGTCCATGAAGGTAACATCCACACTGAAGACAAAAAAATGCACATTAAAAAAATAATTCTATGTTTATGAGTGTGTATGAGATCTTGAACTCACCACCGCTGTTTGTGCTGACCTGCTAAAGTCTGCAATACCGGTCTAGAGAATGGATGAAATATGTAACAACACAACATGTTTCTGCAATATGACTTTTATAAAAATCTAAAATAAAGGACTTTTCTAAAACCATCAACTGTTAACAATTTTTTGCTTTCCTAAAATGATGCCAAATACCTTTGATCAAATTGCTCCACATAGGTCTTTTACAAAATGTTGAAGACATGGATGACTATTTGTATTTTGTTCAAATTCATCAGAATTGATAAAGGGATGCAGAATCTCAACCCCACTCTGTTCAATCATTGCACAAAATTAATGCAAATGTTGAAATTTCCATGTTTCAAGCTCACTTGTATTCAACGTAGAACGATGCTACGTCAAAGACTCTGTGACATGACTGATGGCATGAACAAAATAAAACTAAATTCAATAAAGAGAATCTCAATTCACAGAGTCAAGCGTCAAACCAGAAAAGAAATTGCTTAGTTTTTCACAATTACCTTTGCAATTACCGGCACCTTATGCCACTCCCTAAAGTTGCCAGTCAAAATGTCAGGAAAGAACATTGGCTGAAGACAGTAGCTGCTCCTTTTGTCAGCATCTAGCTCCTGAAGGAACTGCTGTACTTTCTGGCAGTCGTGTCTCAACCTAATGATTTATCTACTTCCAGCAGTAACAGTCCCACCTGCTCCGCAGCCACCACCTAATTGACACTGACTGGATGTTATCGCCCAGCAAGGGTCTGCTAATGAACAAACTGCTGTTGACCACAAACCACTCAGGTTTTTTTTTTTTTTTGCTGCATGGAGGGGTGGAGAGCAGCATCCCTGAAGCTGTTTCCCTCCCAGGGTGGAAGCCAAGACTTTCATCATCATCATCAAGGCCTCCTGCCAACCCAAGAGTGAATAATTCACCACCTTCTGGATGGATCCACTGTTAGAACGTTTCCGCTTTTTCAGAGTGGTATTTCCATGTACAGTAGAACGTTGTGAAGAGATGCTCTTGCCCCAAATTCTATTAGTTTCCTTCCAATCTTGATTTCTGAATTTACTACTGATATTTTTTATTGGTGTTGTGAGCTAATATGAGCAAAACCTAAACCCAACATGCACTGCGCTGTCACAAATGTGCACATTTCTTTTATCAATATTCTGTCAAAGTCAAGAAAACTTTTTCGAAATTGCTGTGTTCCTATTAAATAAGAAATGTCATTTGTGTGTGAATGGGTCTGTACACACAATACGTTATTAAAAATCACGGCAGAGACGGATGTAAACATTTACATGATGTCGTCATATATCAGATATGGGACTAATGCTCATCATCAGCCATCAACGAAGACGTCTGCACATTATTCAGGCATCAGAGCGACAAGTCTCTTATCCTTGGGAGTTGATGTATATGTGGCATTGTTGGGAAACTGTAGGCAACGGTTTTACAAAAGAAAAAAGGATTCAGCACTTTCAAATGATAATCTCAACTTTTGATAAATTGTTTTGCCTGTTTACTTCATTTCATCATTTTTCTGGTGGTTTTATGTCTATATACTCTATAAAGCACTTTGTGTTACACTTCCCTGTACAAAAGTGCTCTAGAAATAAAGTTTAATTGCTAGACTGATCACTATAAAAGAAAATATGAAACTGTGCGTACGTCATTATCCACGCTAACGGATACGACGATGAGTTTTTATTTCACCTGGTATCAATCATAACTGTAAGGCCAGTTACTGTGTATAAAAGTAACAACTGTAACTTTATATAACGAATATGAATTCTGCTAAATGGTTTAAAAAACATTATTTTATGTACACTAAGTTTGGTGATTTATTGTCTTCGTGATTTACTTTAAATAGTTTAAAAAAAGAAACCAGAACATTTTGCTCAGTTAAAACCAGCAGCCAAGTTTTTTTATGCTGCTGCTCCTGAGGCCATTTTATTCTCGTGTAGTCAGATTGTTTTTGACACGGACTTGAAACATGAATACTTTTCGTGTCGGATTACACACAAGCCAACACACACACACACGCAAAAACAAAAAAAAGCTCCAAGAGAAAATAAAAGATGGGGTGGAAGTGTGTATAATTACTATGTCACCACAGAGCCATATGCTCCGTGGCAGCATAATGAAGACAAGCTAGCGGAAGAGGAAAGAAAGAAAGAGCGCAAACACTGAATCAGCCGCTGCGGTTATGGCTGGAGGCTGTAGATGCAAACTTCTCTCTGTAAAGAAATACGTGACCTTGCTGACAATGACTACAGCGGTCTGGGTTTTTTTTTGTGTGGGTGTGTGTGTGTGGGGGTGGGCGTGTGTGTGGGGGTGTGCAGACATGCAGGGGAGACAATATGTCAAAATCAAGTCGAAAGCATTTTGACAGCAAGGTCACCAGATAAACTACATAATTTTTATAACAAGTAAATGTTTAAGATGTCATAATTATTAATTTTCAGTTCCTACATACAACAAAACAGTTCTCTAAAAAAGGAGCAGGGATGTAAAACAGGAGGCTCACCTGACTGGCAATTTCATTGTAAATATGCAAAACTGTTGGACAAACTCATTTTTAACTTTCCCCACATTTTCAAAACATTAAAAATAGCTAAAAAAAAAAACGGTTTTAGGACTCAGAAGTTCAAACAGCACCTTTGGCTAGCATCACTGCTAAAGTGCTCTTTTTAAGAGATGTCATTTAGTTCTTTTTACCCAAAAGCGAAATAACAAGACAAAAGCAGTCTGTGCCAATTAAAGCGCACTTTCTCACAACTCCAGCTGAAGGAGGGTTCAATAGCATCGCGTCTGCCTTTTGAATAGTGGTGAAGAACTCATAAACCAGAGTGGGGCTCTCAGATAAATCAGCACCTAAATGTCAATATGGCCTTTGGAATACTGTATTTATAGCTCAGCTACGTCAAGCGAACCCACTCTTTCTCTGTCTGGAAAGCGGCTCTCTCACTTTTGGTATATTTCTGCATGGTTAGTAAGAAACAGAGGCACAGTGTTGTTTAAAACTAGAACATGTTTATCCTTCAGCATTTTTTCTTCTTTTCATCTGACCATGACTCTCTAAATGTACAGAAGCTAGAAAATCCGGTTGAATAATTGAATGTTGGAGTGGTTTTTTTAGTATTCTCTGGTCATGATTTTTGGTTTGAGGGAAGCTTCGACCTTTGCTTTCATGTACAGACCTTCTCACAAGCTGCCAACCAGGCCCTGGGATGTTAATAAATGCCCAAAGGCCACGCGTACACAGCGCCTTGCAAAATTATTCATACCCTTTGAACTTTTTCCCCCACATTGTGTCATATTATATTTACACAGAATATATTTAAATGGAATATTGCTGTAACAGGCCAGCATAACATTGTGGAAAATGCATCTTTTCTCAAAAATGTTCTCTGATAAAACTATACTGTGCAAAATGTACCTAAATCCAATTGTCATTAGGTTTCAGACCTGTATTGATTAGGCTGTCTTGCATTGCATTGCTTTGAAGCCCTGACTGTATGTTTGGTCTCTGTCTTGCTGTAGGAGAATCCCACTTCTCCATCCTCTGACAAGGTTTTCTTCCTGGATGTCTTTGTATTTAGTGCCAGCGAACTAAAACACACTTTTAGAATACTGTAATGATTAACTTCTTTTTATAATCTAGCCCAAATGATTCTTATTAGAAGGTAAGCATGGCAGTGTAGATGTACTCCACGTAATAAAATCGTTAGTTCTGCACAGGCCAGGCCACAGCTCTGATCCCTTGCTGCACACACATTTAAAGGTTAGTAAAGGTCATGCTCTTTGTGCAGTGAAAACAGATGTCCCTTTGCCAGGGCACATACTTTCTAAGGTTTCTCCACAGCAAAATTAGAGCTGCGGCAGTTTTTAGCCGACCCCGCCGCAGTTTTGTTCTCACTGCCCTCATACCTCAAATCTGATGTTTAATTTGACGAAAACACAAAAACATTGTTACTAAGTGATCTAAAGAAGCTGATGTCAGAGCAAGCTAAATAACGATTTTCTGCTTTGCCTTGATTGTTGCATGTGAGAACGTGCGGGGTGGATAGTTTCAGCAACATGGGCTCAGTTTGGCTACCTCCATGTATGTTTCTGGTAGATCTCACAGATGGGTTGCCTGAAGCTAAGAGAGAATCCTATCCTTGGCCACCATGACTGCAAAGCTATCCACAGAGATTCATCATGTGTATGTGATCAACATGATAAGTGCAACAATGTCAGACACCTCTCCCAAAGTATTTGATTAATGGCCACTTGTGAGATTTCATTTGTAGAGAAACCTACTTGCTTTCAGCAAAGCTAAAATTCTGCCTTGGCGTCTGAGAATAAGAATAAAAGAGCTGTTTTTTTTTTTATCAAATGTATAGTAATGTAGAGGGGTGCAAAACAAGTTAGTAAACAAAACCAAGAAGTAAGAAAATAGGCACCCCAACATAATTTTTCATTTTGTATCTTTAATTTCTCATCGTAATAAGTTCTGTAGTGTTATTTCAGTTAGGCCGTGCAATTCTACACATGGCCGCTAGGGGCGCTAACGCGTTAGTGACCAAGAAAAGATTGAGCAGCACACCAGAAGAATAAATCTTCCTGTTGAAGGTAAAAGGAGCTCAACGTGTGTGTCTCGTCTTTTCTATATCGCAGGTCAGTAAAAATGCATGTTGATGCATAAATGTGGTGTCCAAGAATTAAGAGGTTATAGACTCGAGAATCAACTGTTGGGTCACTTTGTGCAGCTTTGGATGGACATTGTGTAGAAAACGGGACGTATTTCGGGAGGCTAACTAATGCTAATGCTAGCGAACATTGTACACGTGTTGAGCTGAGAAACAGTTGAAGGACTAAAGATTGAGTTCATTTTGAACTTATTGTATTTTTCACTTTTGAAACGGTAAAAGATATTTTTCTGGTGTCTTTTCTTTATGGGTTATTTCAATAACACAGAAACAACGTTGTTGTCAAACTCAATGAGTATATGTTGTGCAACCTAAAAATTGTAAAAGCTATTAAAATAGTTAAAAGCAAATCCATATATTTTTATTTTGACAGTTAAAAATACAAAAGGTCTGAGGAAAAGGGACACAATATTTGAGTTAAAACAAAACTAATTGGTTTGGATAATTAAAAGCTATCTAAACTATTTTGTCATTCAATAAAATTCATGATGGAGCATGTTAAAATAATTCTCGTTCGGTTTAAAGGGATATTGCAGTCATTTGTAATGTACTGAATCGAAGGGTTATTTGTTGAAGTTATACAGTGATACCTGAAGTATTTGATATGAAGTATTGCATATGTAGTGTTGTATATGGAGTACGGTCATCAAAAGAAGAATAAATCTTCCTGTAGAAGGTAAAAGGAGTTCAACGTGTGTGTCTCGTCTTTTCTGTATCGCAGCATCACACGTTGAGGGAAGATCATCTACTACAATACCCTCAGCCATCCGAGGTTGCGGGGTAACAGTTGCAAGAAAATTAGACCAGGTGAGTAAAAATGTGTTACCAGAAATGATTGCAGATGAAAATACAGTACCTTTGTATAACTATCTAATCCAGATCAAGACTGTAGAAAGCCTCAAGCAGAATTTCATTTTTGGGATGCACTTTCAATTAAAAAGGTGAAACTCGCTTCTTATTCAAATTCACCGCAGACACAGCCATGTGTGGCAGGTGTTTAGTAATGTTCATTTGAAAGATAATGACTTAGAGCTAATGAAAACATCAAAATTCAGTTTCTTGGAAAATTTAACCCATGCATTGCAACAATAAAAAAAGGGAATTTTACTACAGAAGTGTCATGTTAGTTAAGTCACAGAGAAGTCTGCTGACATGAGACATCACAATGAGGACGAGCCAGGAAAAGCAACTGCTAAAGAAGCTTGAAAGCACATTAATGGACAGCTGAGTGACAGGGAAATGTGTATTGAAAAAAAAAAAGTGCACAAATAAGCAATTCAGGAGGAACAGCAAGGCTGTTTTGGTTTTGTCTTGGTTGTGCCAAGGTGTGGAAGGGATCCGTTTTGGTCCGAATCTACATTTCTACCCTCTTCAGCTCGGCTGAAGATTGCAGCTCTAAGAAGGAGTTTGTGGAAATAAGCAGAGCTTTGTATGAGAGATTGTTCAGGTTACCCCCAAATGGCTGCCAGGGGAAATTCAAGGCTTTCTCAAACATGCATGAGAAAATCAAAGCAACACTCTCGGTATGATTTTGATGAGAAAATAACATCACCACATGATATAAAGCTTAACAATGTCGATTTTACATTAGAACTTCCTTTAATCATTCTAACAAATAGACACCTGAAGAATATCACATTGTTTGCATTTTATCTTTTGTTGTTGTTGTTGTTTATGGATATCATTTGTTTCCTGAAGGAGTAATCTGAAAACTGTGGCATTTATTTTAATTAAGAACCTTTTTTTTTGTTACAGTTTCGTGAAATCATTCTATAAGAATAAAATCCCTATAAAATATGTTTAAGTTCAGGGATGTAACATGAAAAATGTGGAAAAGTTAAAGGTATATTTAGTTATGTTTTAGAACTTAATTACAAAGTCAATAAAATAGACAAGAAAAAATGCTCTGCAGAGTGTTGCCACTAAAAGTGGATGAATTAATTATGAGTGTGTATCAATGTTTATCTGTCATTTCACTCCTTTTACATCTGAGGCTGTGGAGGGGGGTGAAGGGGAATAATAATTTCAATGCTTTATGTCAACTTGCTCATCTTAGCCAAGACCTTTTTACAGGCCCTTGTTCTGTGGTAAAGCTATGTTATTATTCATAAGAGTGCACTTTTCCGGATCAGCCATATGTTTATTTGTGTGTGGAAGCATCGAGCATCTGCTGACACTTGGCAGAGAACACGTGAGATGCGAGATAAGTTTCTAAATCGTTTGAGAAGTAAACAAACAAAGAAAACATTGTGAAAATAAACAGCCTTTGATTTTGCATGCAAAAAAATGTTTAACTCATTAATCGACTCGCAAAAATGTTGTATAAAAAGAGGCGTGAACGGCCTGATTGCTGTGTTTACTTTGATGTACCGACACTAACTTTATTAAGCTATGAAGCAGATTTGAGGTTCTATTTCTGCCAAATAAATTAATTTAAAGCTCATTTTTATGTGACGCAGCGCACGCTGTCTGTAAAATGATAGGCTGAATTGCATTTTATTTGGGTTTTGACCTTCCAAGTTGCATACAGATTGCCTGTTAAGGCTTGAAGCGGTTTTGTCATTTTTTGAGACCCAATTTGAAACTGTTTTTGCAGTATGTCGTTTAATATCACATTGCATCTTACTTTTCCCTGATAAAATCCTTCTTGTAGTTCTTTGAGGCAGATTCAGCAGCCTTCACTGTTAGCCCCTTTAATGTTTAGCCTATGACATGCAGTCTGTAAATCCCACTGGGTGGAAAGTGGGAAAACTGGTGGTAATCAAGCAAACCAGTTTTTAAGTTTGGATAAATGAATTCTCAACTTATAAAACTGTCTTTATAAGCAGTTTCAAGGTCAAAAGTGCTGCTGGGAACTCTGGCAGGATACACTGTACGTAAAACAAAAAACTTCACATTGCCATAAAAAGTGTAGATGTTTGTAAAAATGCTGTGGCACAGTTATAGAAGACTTGTATCAGAGAACAACACTGAAATTGGAAGAAAAAAAAAATAGCACAAGAAATGCCCATGGACATCACACCGGAGTGCATTCTGGGTATTTATAGCTAACTGGAAAGCATGCTAAAATGCTATTTATTTGAGAGATTTGTTCACAAGGGGTAAAATATGTCAAAAAGTATTATATATGACCTTGGTTCCGAACTTGAAAACAGCCCACCCAGCTGGCTTAAAAAACTGTTATTCACTGTTCTCATAAACACACCTCTGTCTGCAATGCTATCTGCAAATCTGAGCATAAACACGACTGTCCAACGGTGGTGTCCGTTTCAGCAGTGGCAAGAAGAAAGTGAAATTGTTTGTCTGAAAAGTCAGTAATATTAATGCATTGTCACTTGTATTAACTTAAAGGATGAGGTGATAAATCCATTTCGCCTTTAGGTTGTAGGGCAGACGAGGCCGATGACGAGCCTCAAAGCAATCTGATGCTGAGGCATTTCCACTCACTGATTTATCTATTAAAGTGGTTTTTTTCTCTTTATCTGCTGCTTTTCTCTGTCTTTTTTTCCCTTTGCCAACTTCTTATTTTGGTATTTTTGCTCTTCCTTTTCTACCTTTTGGTGTTTTGCCATTTTTCTTCTGTAATCAGACACACAGATTCATCTCTGTCACGCTCAGACACCAGCTAAATCAATTTCCCAGCACTCTCCCATTTTGGAGGGCTGCTGTCAAGATTGGCAACTTGCAGCATGAGGACACACCTGTACACACACGCACACACACCAGGCTTTCTTCTTTTTCATTCACTTTCTCCCACACAGTTTTTAAAGCACCCACAGTGGTACACACAAACACCTGCTGGTCCAAATACACATTGCTTCACACACACTTGCTCTCATAGTGGTGATTCACCACATCACTGTTCTCTAATGTCTTACTTGCTTCATCTTTGCTTCTTCCATTTGTCATTGGTGACAGGACCTGGCAGCAGCATCTATCCATCCTACCTTTATCCTCACCCTGTCAGCCCACACTGATTTTCTCCAGGCTGACCTTCCTCCCTCAGTTCAGTTCCTCTTTCAACTTGGGATGAAGAAGCAAGGATGGCATAAAAAAATACATAGGAAAGCTGACGCAGGGCCACGTCTCCCAGCGTCACCTTTTCTGTGATAGCTGTCAGTGGGTTCAATCCATATACAGAACCCAGGATTAATCAGGAGGCCAATATGCCAGTCAGCCATGGTTAGCAGTGCAGGGAAGACTGAGCTTCAAGCTCAACTCTTGGATGTGTTTTTGCTGGTGATGTATTTGTGGGAGTATGGCTGAAATTATTAAACTAAGTGGTTAAAAACAAATCAATCACTGTCAGTGACAAAGCAATAAAACATAAAGAATCTTAAAAAGCATATTTTCTCTTTTTATTATCAGAGAAAAGGCTAACAAAATCTATTTAGCACTAAATATAGTGCTAAATAGATTTTGCACTATATTTAGTGCTATATTTAGCACTAAATATAGTGCTAAATAGTCTATATTTATGACTATTCTATGTTTAGAATAGTCCTAAATATCTGCCAAAGGACCAATATGAAAATGAGGTAAACTACTGGTAAATAAAATACCACTAAGTATAACAAAACTAGCTGACATAAAAGGGAACACAGAGAAATACGGAGAGTAGACAAAGGCTAGAATGTGAGAAATAGGAAGAGGGAGTACCTTAATAATTACTTACAGATGGCTTAAAACTGACTTAAGCCATTGAATTAGAACTATGTCACATTATTTAAATATCAAGCTTAAATATCTCTGCTTGGAGTCTTTGCAGACAAAGAAGCAAGTGTTCTGTAGGAACTATGCTCAAAATAATTTCAATGCAAGGTTTACTTTTGCTTCTCACCTGTCTCAAGAAACGGGCAAATGGTAGATTGGGAGAAGAGAGAAAGAGACGACAGGCAGCAAACGGCCTGAGACCCTGAACTGAACCCAGGACAGCTGGGTGCCATGCACCTGAACATGGTGCATGGCACACACTGCACTAACTGAGCCACACAGCATCCCAGGAAACAAACTAGATTAAGTTCATGAATGAAAACTATAGAACTTTATTTATTTTTAATTTATTGAACCAGTTTGCTACTAATGTTCCAGTAATTATTAATAGTTATCAGAGCTTTGTTAATAAATATAATTCTAAATAAAGAACTTCATAATATTCTTTTACATCTTTATTTTGCTATTATATTCAATATTATTATTATTATTATTAAAAGCTAAAATGACTTCTAGAGGTTGTGTTGACATAAAGCTAGCTGACATATTGTGATATAATGAATTACTTTATTACCTTGGTTGGTTGGGCCTAATTAATCATGTTGCTTTTACCCATAGTATAATTAAAATAATTGACAAAGTTAAATAAGAGCGCCAGAAATGTGTGTATTTGTTTGTTTTTTTTCCCATTTTCAGAAGTCTGCACCAAGGTCACATTTTTGGTTTGAGCTTTATTTAATTCATTTCTTATTAATTTCAAAGAGTAAAACAGCAAATACCATGAATTTCCTCAGTTGTTAATGAACTGTTCAGTGCAACAACCCCTGGCTAGTAAATAATGCCCTTTGCGATGCTGATGGTGGGTCTTTTGTCATGCACCACGCCAAAGTCTTTTTGACAGTGATGGATCCGCGGATCCCCTGTGTTCGGGTTACATTTTAAGCCTTTTTGAAATGTTTCAGATGTATGGCATCAGACCTCAGCTGACTGAGGTTGTGCATCAATACTATGCTGTCTACTTGGTTTTCTCAATTCTACTCACATTCATAACATCTGTCAATATTGAGGCATTTAACAAAGGAGCCTCGCCTCTTCCTAACAGTAGGAGCAACAACAGGGTAGCATAAAGTCTTTGGGAAGACTGTGTTGGCGCACTGTGCAAATTAAATATTTCACTTTTTGTTGGACAAACGATGCTGTTTTATAAATTCATTGCCCTCACTGAATAAATAGCCCTACAAAGGAAGAAAAATAAACATAAATTTGGCCTGAAGGAGGAAAAAGCCACATAGATTGCAACAGCAATGGCAAATAATTGCGTTGACAGTGATTGATAGTGATGTACTGAGCCCCCCAAAAAAAGAAAAATCATAAATCACTTGTGACAGAATGATAGAGCATTGCTGGAAAACACACAACAGTGAAAGCGTCTAACATCTAAGTGTTATTTGTTGTCTGCTCTGGCTGTATTTGTTTTTCTCTAGATAAAGATTAGTACAAAAACACTGCATACATTAACAGTATGCACAGATGTAGGTGTTTTGGTAAAAAATGGCATTGCAATATAGTATTGAAATTTGCAAGAACTTACCAATAAAAGTTAGTTTTGAGAGCTAGAAAAGTTGAGTATCTTACTTTTAGCATATGTAAAATTCTCAAAATTTTGAGTTTGAGGAATTTTTGTTTTAGATTTTTCTGTGAGCATCCCCTGCCTACATTGTTGTCAACTTTATTCTTTCACTTAAAGCTCTCTCCAAGTTGTTAAACTACAGTTGCTCTGCCTGTGGTCTACTCCAGGTAATACATTGGCAACTTATTAATGCTCTATACTCCCACTTCAAAAATATCTAACCCTACACGTGTAAAGCCAACAAAACTGAATAAAAAGTTTTAAGAAAGCACCAGAACGGATGCACTTAATTATTTATAAAATGCACCTGGTTTAATCTTGCTTTTGTTAATATTTAATTAATTTTACAGAATAACTGAACAAAATGAAATAAAATTCCCTGCAGGAACAGAGGTTGTGAGTTCATCAAGGATTATTACATTAGCGTCTAAGTAGGAAAGGTAACGCATTTGGTACCTAAGGTTTAAAATGTCAGATTCAAATTCGTAAACTTTTCTTCATGTCAAACACATTGGTAATTTTAGTAAGTAAATATTAGTTCCTTTTGGTTACTTTGTACAAATGACTGACAGATATATTTTTATGTGTATAGAGTCTACACTTTTTCACTTTTATCTTCTTTAGCGTATCACTAAGTCTATTAAGGAGCATGGCGGTAAACTGAAGGCCTCGGTTGACAGACCCATATAGTCTGTCTACTAATATAAGATAGAGATAAAAGTTTATCAGGGTTGGAGTTTTTTACTTTTATTTTATTTTTTTTGTCAAAATCACTCTTTGCAAAACAATAATTAGGAATTTATTTTAGGAAGACGATGATGTTCAAAAGTCCTAAGCTGGAACCTTTGTATTGTGTTTCTGGTACGCCCATAAATCTGACGCACAAGCAGCATCCACAACAGTGATGGACAACAATGCCGCTTCTCTTGGCCCACAGGGGGCTAAATTTTGTTTTGCAAAATTATCTGATTATATGCTTGAAAAGATTGCTGTTGTGTTCAAGTTGTTCAAAAAGCAGTTGCCCTATTACTGAAGCTATTCAAGCCTAAAATACCATCTACATGAAAAGCATGTTGCAGCAATGGCGTATGTCCCCGACACTAAGGTCAGCATCCACGTTCCACATTTCTAAAGAAATATTTTTTTAAAAGAAGTGATTACGGTTTCGCACTTGACAGCTGAATGTGTGTAACCAATATGATGGTTGAATAATCTAAATAATAGATTAAAAAGAAAATACACATTTACTGTTGAGTTCATGTGTCTACTTGTTCAATCATTTAGCAAACAAAAGGCTTTTTGAATTGAAAATGTTGCTTATGTGATTAATTAATTACAGACCTTGCAATTAACTCAATTAAACATTTGAATCGAGTCTCACCACTAATTACCAAGCTTTCAGTTTGTTTAGCTGCACTGTAGTTTTGCACAAACTACAGTGAACAAAAAAGATGGAGAATTCTTGAAATCCATCTCGGCATACCAACTAGAAGGTTGAAAGCTGGGGCTAATTGACTGTTCCGACTGACTAAAGTAAAACTTTTGAGGTGGCCTTGCCAAAGACGTCATCCCAACACTACACGACTAAACTTAAAGATCAGAAAAATACAAAATTTGAAGGAAATCTACCAATTGCAAAGAATAAAACTTCCTACCAGAATCATGCCAGAGGCTGAGTGATAGCTACAAAAAAAACATCTGGGTGAGATCTACTTTCTGAGGTGTATCTCATATAAATTCAGTGTTTTTAAAATATCTCTGCTCAAACAACTGTTGGAGCTAGTTCTGTTTGTTGGGGGGGTTTTTTGCATGTTGAACCGAGTGTAAGTTAAGCTGCACACTCCACTGCCGTGCATGAAATTGTATTAGTCATAGCTCTGCTTTTGCTGGCTGCAGCCACACTTCAGAGTTGTCTAATAGAAGCTTTTAGATGGACGGTTCAGGTCCCAGGGTCTGTGGGCTTTATGGCTGGGTTTAGCCAGGGAGAACCAACACAAGCCATTACCAGGCTGTCATCCAGCTTCTATGAGAAAAATAAATAAATAAAACCTTGGTCAAGGTAGATGTGTCATAATCTGATTGAAAGGAAGACAAAAATGCGCCTTGTTTCCTCGTAGGAGCTGTGTATCGTTACAAGGCAATTTAGTTTTTTATCCAAACTCAAACTAATAGAGTAAAATCATTTGGCAGCCATAAGTATTTGGTTTTATGCCCACAATTGAGCAATTCCCCATGTTGTCCTAAGACAAATTAGCTGCTTGTAATCACACGGATTAAGGACGAAGATAATTGCTTATTGCCTACCTTGCCAGTAAGTATTTGCTGGGCTCATTCCAGAAAGTGTGCATTCAGCCTCAAATCTTCAAATCTCTTTGTACCCATTCTAGTGTTTTGTACAATGAAAAATCATCATACTTTGTGTTTTCAGGTTTGAAAGACTCAGAAAAGAGGCTAAGTGAAAAGGACCATTTTTCATAACTTCAGTAGATGTGCTTTGTGGGTGTCTAGTACTGACATATATAGAAACAATAAAATAATCATCTGAATGCACTGCATGTGATCCCTAACTATGTTTGGTTATTGTGTAACGTAGGTTCAGACATTTTTTTGTATTGAGTAACGTCCGCAGTTTATCTTATCATACTGACTTTAGAGCAGGGGTGTCAATCTCTAGGGATTTCAATCCCATTTCCTACAAGCTTTTGATGTGTCCCAAGTCCAACACATCTGAATCAAAGGCCTGAATCATTTTCTACAGAGTCCTGTTAATGATCTAATTATGTGATCCAGGTTTGTTCTCACAGTTGCAACAGACTGGCCCTTAAATAATAGAGTTTGACATGGGTGGTTTAAAGGATTTGTCCCTTCTTGCTACAGCAGAAGCAAAAAGAGGAGAGACTAAAGGTATACCGTCACCTCTGATTATATAGAACAAACCAAATTGCAGGTGATACAATTCATCCTCTATAAATGTCAGTTTTTAAATTTGTTCTGCTATTTCTTTGCAAAAACTTAATTACCTGGATGAAATATATAACTTGTACAGAACTAGCGTTGCTAAGCACATGCAATTCATTCAAAGTGCCTCTTATTTTTTTGTTTCTCTTTTCTCCCTGTTGCTGTTATTCACATTTGTGCTTCAGAAGGATTCAGCTGAATTCTGTACAACTGGTGACCATGGAATAATTTTTGCTCAATGTAGCAACAAAAACACAGGAAAGCAGTGTTTGTAGAAGCCCGAGATGGACTGAAAGAGCAATTAAAAGCAAATATATTGATGGACCAACATGGCTGTACATGCATCTATACCACTGGAAAACATTGAGAGCCCACTGCACTGAACCCAATTGAAAACCTCATGGTTAATCCATCAAATATTGATTTATGAACTCTTCCCGAGTTAAAACATTAGTATTGTTCTTTCTAAGTGAATATGAACTTGTTTCTTTTTTCACTATTTGAGTTCTGAAAGTGCTGCATCTTTTTCGTTATTTTGACCATTTCTCATTTTCTGCAAATAAATACTAAATTTTTGCTTGGAATTTCTGCGACATCTTGTCAGTAGTTTGTAGAATAAAAGTACACTCTTGATTTTACTGAAACATAAAAGTAAAATCAGAGAAACTGATAATTTTAAGTGGTCTCTTTTTTTTTCCAGAGCTGTGTACGTGGACACCTACTAGCACTTTAAAGAATTTTTCTTTGTATTTGAGGAGATGAAGCTTTTCTTTCCTGGTATAAAGAAAATTCCCTCTGCTTTTTTTTGTTTGACTTGTGAACAGCAAATAAATTCCCACTGTTTTGCCAACCACTGAGGCAAGCATTGTTTGTGGAGTCATAAAAATATGCAGAAATCTGTCTAAAAGATACTTTGATAGAACTTTTCTTTTATTCCAATAGCATGTTGGATAGGTTCAGCAACCCAAATGAAAGACTCTGTTCATATCATCATTCCACACAGAAAAACAAATAAAGCATAAAAAGGGACACAGATGAAAGGATGTGGTCAAATGAGACACTTTGGACAGGACAATTTTGCCTCAATAGATGAAAGATCGCAGGGTCAACACAGCCAAGAGAAGTCGGGGTTCCTGGAACCGTTTTATCAATACCTTGTTTTCTTTTGATGTCCGCCTCAGAGACCACATTTTAAAAGGAAGTTGGACTCTACCTATTAAAGTTTTAGGTGCTCAGCATCATGAATATAGCTTTGACTGCATCTACAACTTTTCTCTTGTCCTCGAGTCTGTGAGCGATTGAATTCAGTGCTTCCTATTGGTCAAACATCTCATGGCAAAATGAAACTGACAACGAGCTGCCACGCTGAGTGTGTTTAAAAAGAGATCTAAAACATCAGTTTGTAGCAGTATTACTTCGATTCATGCGAGTTAGGCAATACGGAGAGGTGCACAATTGCAATCCCATGACTTTTTTTTACAACCAGAGATAATTACCCTGACCATTTAAAGACAAAATAAGAAAGCACCAGAAAGATGAGCCTGAGATGACTGAGGAGGGAGAGGATGAAATGCGGGCGAGGACAGACAATGTGCATTTTACATCCACCAGCTAATCGCCAGCAGCTTTTAGACGGGAAGCAGAACGACAGGGTCAGAGAGGTGAGAAGTGACAAGAGTGTGGCTATTATCACACAGCAACCGTGGGTATTAAAGCTTTTTCATCCACGTCCAGCTGCCAGCCGGAGATAAGCCTGAACCTGTGAACTTTCCGGTAACTCTTGGAACCTTTCCCCGCCATGTTAATTGATGTGTGCACCCCTCAACACTGATGACTCAAACAATACAACAAAAATATTGAGGCCATGCTTCCCAAATTTCCAATATGAAATCCAAAGCAGAAGCATGCAGTTTTGCTTCAGGTGATTCTTTTTTTTTTTTTTTCTTAATGATACACAGAGCATCTAATAAAGGTGCCATTTTCTCTCTTGCCATCACAAAGAAAAAGAACTGTGTGTGTATTTGCTCTGTTCTGATGAGTTTCCTCAAGATGCAAGTCAAAAGTAATCAACAAATCACAGAAAGGACTTTCTTTCACACTTTCTGCTGGTTTTTCACTCTCCTGTGAAAGAGATTGCACAAGTCATACTTTCCACTATCAATAGAGCTGTAGATCTCTGCAGCTCCTCCACAGACACCTATAGTAAAATAAAATTTTTTGTAATTTTCTAGTTACAACTAAATGTTCTTGATATTAGCTTTTTTGTGTGTGTGATAACGAGTGTACTCTACAGAACAAGAGCAGAAAATTTTTCAGAAAGAGATGCTTTAAGCAGAATCATTTCAAAGGCAGAAATGAGAAAAAAACACTATCTAAAACTCCTAAGAATTGGCTTTAACTCTTTTGAGTTAAAGGAATTCTGTTAAAAAGCAGAAACAACCTCTTTAAAAGCAGCCTTAAAATGTTCCTTTCTGTGAGCAGCCTATGTATCATCTGATATTGCTCAGACAGGTTCCGATCTGATATCACTTGCCTTGGTAAATTTCCTGTTCCCAAGTTCTCTGACGGGGCCCAGGGGAGTTCAGCTCAGATTTCTAAGTTTGTCAATATTATCAGAAAGGTAGAAAGTTTGCATATTATTTTCCTTACACTTTACAGTTATGCAGCACTTTGTGTCCTAATCATCTTAATTCTAAAATATCTTGGAATTTGTGGCTGCAGCATCGCAAATGCTAGAAAAGGTTATCGGATGTGAGCACTTCTGCACATCATGGTGCTTGTTAGAGAGCACTAAATATTGCATGTTTATGTTATTTCCCTCAGTTACTCAACATATACTTTTACAGAATCTCACAGTTTCAGAGTTGGGGTCAAATTGTATTTGGGAAATGTTTGATGGTCGTGCACATAAGAAAAAAAATATCTAGTTTACTGCAAGGTGAAACACTAGTTAAAATCAAACCTACTTGGAGATACTCAGACAAAGTGAGGTGTAAAAAGAGGTGTGTTCATACAGGTAATTGTATATGAAGCCACCAATTGCATCTACAAAGTAATATTGTGTGACTGCAGCGAAGCACACTGCTTTATTATAGCATTAATGATGTTTTGTAGCTGTAGGACATGTGTAATAAAAGTTTGCTATAGTCATAAATATGCTTTTTATCGTGGTGTTAGCCAAGCAGTTGGATTAAAAAAAAAGTTATTTTTTTCATCAGTCAAGGTGAATTTGACCTTCATGATACTTTAATCTACACATACAAGCCAGTGCCTGTCCATTCTCTTTTTCTGTCCCCTTTTCTCCTGAAGTGTGTGGTTTATCCTGTGAAGCCCAAGCAACTAGTTCCCCTGTGGCCCTCTCACTGCATCCAAACTCCATAATGGTGAGCCAAAACCTGAGGAGTGATGAAACAATCTGCTTTTTGCCAGGCCAAAAGAGCATCACAGTTTCCATAGGAACGGATCTAAAAGCAATTATGCATGACACGCAGAATGAAGCTTGATGAGCCATCGCTCAGGACTTGCTCTCAAAATTCCACCGCAGACATGCAGAGTGTGCTTCTAAATCCTTTAACTTGTTCATTTTTCATTATTTGTTCCTTCCGCCTTCACATTCCCCCACTCAACAGATGCCATAGTTTTAAATACGCTTTGGCCAATTGGTGTCATTTCTACGTTATGATGGGGGCGACACATCTTTTGATCGGCCAGCGTGCCTTAAGTAGAGATTGATGGGATTGTTGCTGGAAAAGGGGAAAAGGATGATGAGGTGGGCTGGAAAGCCTAAACGATGACGCGTTTAGGGGAAGGTTTGGAGGCGAGGGAGGAAAATTAAAAAGGAAGAGGGTGAAATTGGGACAACCCCAAGAAACTGAACAAAGACTTGGACGATGAAAGACGAGAGTTGATTGTATTTTGGACGAAGAGGAGTGATCAGTGACCCTTTATAGGGGCTGTAGTCAAGGCTCCATTAAGCCTCATTTCCATAATGTTTCTCATGGCCCCATTAGAGATGAGCAGAGGTATTGTTTTGTATTATTTTGCCAGATATGTGTGTCTTCTCTTTTCCCCCTCACCAACCCCCCGCTACCGTCCTCTATCGTCTCCTTCCGTTCAGTCTTAGGCCCTCCCACCTTCCGACCTTCCCTCATTCTGACTATGATAAACACACGAGACAGAGATAAAGGGAACATCTGACAGTTTGCAACCCTCTCCACCTCTCATCCATCACATATAAATGCTTCCCTCCTCTCTACCCCTCCAATCCCAGCACCTCATTTGCTGGTACACGTTCTGCCTCCCTCTTTCAACCCCTTCGGCGTATCCCTGCCTGCTCTGAGCCAAAGCATGACTGCACGTCAGCCGCGGTTTAGGAGAGTATGCGTCAGGAAGAAACAAAGGGGATTTCAGTCGTTTCTCTCTCTTGTTCTCCCACTTCTTTCCGATTAGCCCACAGTCATATCAGCTAGCAGCGCTGTGGGTCACTGGTGAATGGCCTGTCGAAAACTAGATATTTCTTCCGTCCTTTGTAAATATGACTAGAATCAAAATCCAAATGTGAGCACCATTTGTGATGAATCAACGGCATCTAGTAGGAGAAATCACAACACACACTATCTACCACAAAAACACCATTCCCCTTTATTAGTGTCAGTGTCTTGACTTGGAGAATAATGGCAATCAATGGATTTCCCCATAATCAGTGTCACTCACCCAAACACACATGTTGAAAAGCATTTTTTTTTAACCCAACTTCTGCACGCTCTGTCTGTTTTTATGTCTTTGTACCTCTCTCCATCTCGCTCTCTGTCTGCTTTCCCCCTTTCTGTTTGACAGCTGCTGTTACTTTGCCGTGTTTGCTTCCTACGCCTTATCTGGGCACGAATTCATTTAGCTGCCATTAGATGTCTCTCCACAGACCCTGCCCAAAGCTCCTCTAAAGCAGGGAACCCATTTAAACGGCATAATTCATAACACGGAGAGCAGCAGTACAGATGGAGGAGTAATGTGCTTTAATGCTGTCAACTGTGAGTAGACAAATAGCTAGTCATTAACAGCCATATCAGTGGATGCAGGAGGAGTAAAAAAAAAAAAGAAGGTGTACCAGTGTTGTTATCATTAACACAGAATATGCGGCAGCCAGAGCTTCATTTCAGAGATCAAAGTATTTCCACAGCAAAATGACACATTCCACAGTATTTATGCTAAAGTGTGAGGTCTCATTTTTCACTCAACACTTGCATATCGTCACCTTCTTAAAATAATTGCCTAAGTCATTTTTTTTCAAAAATGATTTTTTTGCCTAAATCATCTCTTCATGATGCTGGCCACCTCTGGTAAAATTGCCAACATCCTCAATTAAACAGATCATGCCATTCTACCCTTTTTGTATAATTGCCTATGTCAAGAGTGTGACTTAGGCAGTTTTATTTTGCTTAAGTCACCAGACAAATTGACTTAGGCAATTTTAGAAGTTTTTCAAGATGGCGGATGACTCAAGGAGACGAAAATTCTACACAGCTGCTGATGCTATTTCCAAGATTCAGGACTCTTCCCATGTTGGGATGACACCAGTCTGTCCTCATCTACTGAGGATGACAATGAGACCATCAATAAAGAGATGATGCAGCATGTTGATAATGATGCACCATCTACTCCCATGGATAAAGTTAAAGATGCCAAGCAGACACATCCACACCAAGAAGAGGCGATATCAAATGATGATGGCGATGATGGTGATGATGTCATTCAAGATCCGGACTATACCCCAACCTGTGATGAGTCCTCCTCTCCTGAAGATGAAAACAGCCTATCTATGGTGGCAACAACTTTAGAACAGCAGGATGAGGATGTTGAATTGAAAGATGCAGGCAAAACGAAAAGACATAAACACCTCAGTCCAAGAACATGGAAGCAAAATGAATCCAAGCAGAAACGTCTGAAAGGAATGTCATACAAGCGCAAAAGTGGCAAAGAAATAAGTGCAAAGACTATGGGTCCTCCCTGCAACTCCAAGTTCTGTCAGCGAGTCTCAACTCGAGACTGCCAAGTCCTTACAGAAGAGCAGCGGCAGTGGGTATTTGACAAGATTTGGGCAATGAACACCTGGGAAGAACGTCGGTTATATGTCCCCACTTTGGTCACAAAGACTAGCATGAAGCAAAAAATAGTTACTGAGGGATCCCGACGCAATTCATCATTTTCCTACCAACTGAAGCTTGAAGATGGAACAAGTGTTAAAGTGTGCAAGGCACTTTTTTCTTCTACACTTGGTCTCCCTGAAAGAACCATTACAAAATGTCTGGATGACCCCATCAACCCTGAAAAACAAGCAGAGGTGCCATCAAAATCTGGACCCAAAAGTGGCAAGCATACAAAGGTTGAAACTGATGTCAAGGATTTCCTTAAGAACTGGTTGAGGGACCTGCCCAGTGTTGACTCAAACTACTGCAGAAGCACAGCTACCTACAAGAAGTTCCTTTACCAAGGCACAACCATCTCCCAACTACATCATGAATATGGACAGGCAGCTGCAACTGCTGGAGTGAGAGCTGTTGGAATCCAATATTTCACAGCTGTGTTCCATGAGGAGAACTACTCCGTATTTATTCCAAGAAAAGATCAGTGTGATGTTTGTGTTTCATTCATGGAAATATCAGTAAGGCTGCATACCACGCACATGTCACCAAGAAGGATGAAGCGAGGCAAGAGAAATCTAGGGACAAGGATTCTGCTGATGAAGAGAAGTCCGTTTGGACAATGGACTTGCAAACTGTGCTACTGTGTCCAAAAACCCAAGCCAGCAGCCTGTACTACAAAACAAAACTGCAGGTCCACAACTTTACCCTTTTCAACTTGAGATCAAAGGAAGGCTACTGCTACGTTTGGGACGAATCAGAAGGTGACCTCTGTAGCGAGGTATTTGCACATCTTCAGTATCATCATTTTGAAGGTGTGATCAAAGACCATCCAGACCTCAAGGAGATCATAGTGTGGAGCGACGGTTGCGGTTTTCAGAATCGCAATACATGTGTAGCGAATGCATACTCTGAGCTTGCAAGAAAATATGGGGTGCTAATAACCCAGAAATACCTTCTTGCAGGTCATACACAAATGGAGTGTGACAGTATGCATAGTACTATTGAACGAAAAATAGTTGCAGATATCTTCACCCCAAGAGACTATGTCGTTGTACTCCAGACTGCAAGAATCAGGCCATCACCTTACTATGTGAAAGTGCTCAAGCACGATGAGTTCCTGAAGCTGAATGGATCTTACTTCTTCAGCATCAGACCAGACAAAAAAGTTGGAGACCCGACTGTACATGACTTGCGGGCTCTTCAGTTTAGCAGTGAAGGCAAAGTCCATTTCAAGCTGTCCTTTTCAGAAGACTCTGTGTGGGAAGAACTGCCACAAAGGGTGCAGGTGCCAAATGGGCCAATGGCATGGATAAGTTTGTTTCCATGTCCTCTGTCAATCAAAGAGAGAAAGTTCCAGGACCTCCAGTCAATGAAACCCATCATGCCTGTAGAGTGTCATCACTTCTTTGACAATTTGCCACACTAATAGGCATCACACAAGAACCCAGCAAAGAAGAGCTGGAAGGAGAAGTGGAAAAAATGCACATGCCTTCTCAGCATTATGTTTTGTTAGTTTGTGCTGTAAAATTGCCTAGGTCACAAAGGCATGTTAAAAAATTTACCTAAGTCATTTAATTCTGTCATGTTCCATGTTTGACTGACCTTGCTGTTTGTATGTCAAAAGACATCTGTTGTTACAACTTTTTTGATTAAAATTGTTTGTAAATATCATTTATTTAACAAATGGTTCAGTTTTTTGTGTTTCCTGAAAAATGGCAAAAAATGACTTAGGCAATTATTTTAAGAAGGTGACGATATGCAAATTCCAATCAACTCATAAGGCTTTTATCCAACTTTAGTGGCGTCTGGCCATACTGAAATCTATATGACTGTAGATTTTACTAGCACTGTTTTAGTGGCTCTGAGTCTGAGAGCTGCTTAGGTATTGAATGGGGCAAAAAGGACAAGAGGGCATGACTGCTACGTCTTTTGATTGGAAATGTCAGTATAAAGAGAATGTAATTAGTTGCAAGCAATACAGAAATCATGATTTTTTTTTTTTTTTTTGTGGTTCACATTGGATATCTATTGAGAGGTCTTTGTATTTCTTTGAAAAATACAAAGTCAACCTCAAAAGAGTCAATAAAAACAACACTGGAGATATCAAAAGATTTTGCGATGATGGTTGTGGAGGACCCAAAAGCAGGCAAAGGGATGCAGAAGTAGAGCAACAAAAAACTATTTAAACAATACAAAAATAAATTTGCAAAAACCAGGCACAAAGCCCAAGAGTCCAAAAATGTACACTGAAAACAATGAAACCAATTAAATCTAAAAATAAGCCAGAAGCAATACCAGAAGCCCGCATAGAGCAGAACGGGCAGATGAACTAGTAATGAACAATGAAAACTGGTGAGTTTATACTCTTATATTTAGGGAGGAATAGAATGACATTGAAAGCAGATGTGTTAACCAGGGGATTAGGAACCGACAGACTAGGGGAAGGTGAATTAGACACAAATAAATTACAAACCAAGGGGAAAAAACTAACAACGATCTGAGAGAAATAAATCCAAATGTATATGGAACCAACCACAAGAAGGAAAAAAAAACGAAAAACAGTGGATTATTTTTTTTCTTATGATTTGCATTAGTCCAATATATCACCCTCACCCTCTCCCCCAAAAACAAAACAAAACAATATAAGACATTGATAATATGGTTGTAATGGATCAAGAATAAGTCATACTGTTGAAAGGCTCTGTGTGTTTATAAATTTATTTTTCCTGTGGTGCCTTTTAGTTCTCCCAAAATTACTTCCTGTCAAAGTATGCTGGATGGGTGGTTCAGCTTGGGACAAGACTTGGTCAGCTCACCCGGGGGTCATTGGCAGGCCGTTGCTCTTCCTCTAGCCTTTGTGTGGGTTACTCAGTTTGGAGACGTCTGACACCGCCAGGGCCTTTTATCACCTCCTCTGTTAAAGTCAGGCCCTGGCAGGGACAAGCATTTGGCCTTGTTAGACAAGCATTGCTGTTTTTAAAATAAAAAAGACTTCCTGAGTCGGAGTTTTACTCTCAATAGGGTGACCCTGTATCCTCATCTGTCCTGATGGCCTTTATGTTGGTGCTTGCGATGCGTATAGTATTCTTTTGGTTTCTATCTACAGTAAAGAAGTAATGGACTGTAGACAGTGAAGAGGAAAAAAGTTTCCTTATTTTTATACTGTTTTGTTTTTCTGTTTGAGAAAATGTAGATTGTTTTAGTGATTTGCAGTAAAACTAGATTCACACTAACCTGATATGAATTGAAGTTTTTCAAATGTTTACACTCTGAGTAGCAGCAATATACTAATTTATTCATACCAGTAAATATTTAGTGACAATTTGACATAGCTGTGCCAGGTTGCCTCAGGGTCTGTTGAACATTTTCAAAAATTGCGGCACATGAGCATCACAAATTAAAGACAACATTCTTACAGAATTTGCCACTATAAAATAATTTAGGCAATTGCTACTGGAATATTGTAGAAATAACCTCATAATAATGTTCTTTAATCTCATGCTGTGCTCTGCAGATGCTCTGTCTGCATTGATGAAGGTTTAGTCACTTCAACATACTAAATTCTGGAAGTGGTTCCAAACAATGATAAGTCTGTTTATTAATTAATCAGACTTATTTTCTGATTAATTAATAAACAATGCTGCTCTTGGGAACACTCAGAGGTTGTGCATAGTGTATTGAGCATTCATTTTCCAATGGTCAACTATTAACTAACAACAACAAAGAAAAAAAAACATAAAAATGAAACTAGCACTAGTCCCTGTTCCAGTACCTGAAGAAACATTGCCCCTCATTTAATGTGATGGGCTCTGCTAAACTATTATAAAACCTCTTTCGTTTTGGTGTCCGAGTTACACAGTTTAATGTGTCCTCACGTTATAACATTGCGCTAAAACCGTATTTGTTAATCACGTTTACTTTTATTGCAAAAAGAAAATTATGTGTTAGGATTCTTTAGCACTTACATCAATCAAATATATAAGTTTCATGGTAAGTTAAATTTTTAGATAAACAAAAAGAAACTGCATGTCACAAAAACATGACTTAGACAGTAAAAGGTGTTTTGATATAGAAACACAGTTAACAAAAGGTTTCAGTTAAGTTATTACTGAAATGTTTTACAGTCAAATGTCTTTAAAATCCGAATTCCTCCTCCTTTAGTCAGGTCATCAGATAGCTTTGTCACCTCTGCTCAGCTCTATAATGTGCCTTCATATCATCTCCCCCTCACAAGTCCACTCATACATATTAATTGGAAACCAAACTAAAACAGCTCCTCTGCTCTCCCTGCCACCTCTGCAGAAGGTATTAATGGAAGCTTTTAACCTGTTAATGATCAGCATGCTTTAATGGTCAGTCAAATCCCGTTTTGCACGCATTTATGTAGTCATGAGTGAAAAATAAAACCAGAGACAATGGATATGAAAAACAATATGCGCCACCCACTTAGGAGTGTGTGTGTGTGTGTTGGGTTTGTTTATCTTTTGCTTTGATAGTCCAAACAGTCCATTTCTCCTTCCTACAAGAAAATGAAAATCGCCCTCAACAGGGATTTTGTCCCTCGTTGCCGTTGTCTTCGCTTCAAACTGCCGGGTCATTACTGCTCCACAAGCAGCTTGGCTTAATGTCTTCTAACTTACCACTAATGACTGACTCTGCATCTGTCCCTGCAGGCTCAAAAAACCATGAGAACACTATGAAAATTCACACCGACTCATATTAGCAACAATAGGTATGGCATTTGTTGTGGTATTTTCGTAATAAAGCTCTTTTTTTGTTAACTTTCCCTCTAATAAAAATGCCACCGGTTTAGAAGATGGAGCTATGGAGAGAATAGCTGAAAAAAAAAGAAAATCTAACAAGAACATTGGAGTTTTGCAAAAGTCGGCTGAGTGGTTCATTAATACATTTCAGTGTTTAGCATTTAAAAAGACCAACCACCGGAAAAGGGACATCAGAGATGTCGAGGGGAACGGCTTCTCTCATCTTCGCATTTTTTCTTTCCTGCCGATTAATTCTTACTGTATCTCTCGCTTTCTTTCTCTCCCACCTCGTTTTCCAGCTCTACACTGAGTTGGATAACCCATGCATATTTAACATGGCTGCATCTTCAAAGCTATGAACTTATTCATTAGCATTTAGAGTGCTAATGAAAGCACGCAGAGTGCTCGCACTGTCACTGTTTCCCAGCATCTCAAACTCAACTCCCTTAACTCAACTCTGTGCCACCACCCCCTCCACTACTTGCACGCACGTCTGAATCGCTATTTCATCTCCTTTTTTTGTGGGTTTCGGCACAGAATTCAATTACAGATTGACTTTAAAAAATAACAAAAACATAAAAGCAGAGATTTCTGTGGGTTGAAGTAGCTGCACCCTACAGGGTCTTTATTTTTAATCTCTCTTCATCAACCAACACCACTCCAAGGTTGCTCGGTTCGCCTTTTTGACTCTCTCCTTTTCTATTTTGCTCCTCAAGAAGAGATGCGAAGGGTTCCCACGGGTCATGAAGGTGTGTTGCTCATTCCTTCACTTGTCCTCGTTCTCTGGTCTCCTCCTTCGTCACACACTGAGGAGGCAGCTGGGTACTTGGTTAATTGGATGGGAAGGAGTGCTCTTCTCACCCATTGAGTTTTTCTCGGTAGAAGGAGTGAAAAGTGGGTGCCTTTTTTCTCTTGCTGCCAAGGCCAAGAGCTATATTTTGTGTTGGTGTATTTTGAAACCTTCTGTCTCAGAATTGGTGCAGCGTTATAGCCCAAAACTTTGTGAATGGAAATGGATTTAAAACTAAGTCCAAATTAACTAATGGCCTAATTTGATTTAACATGTGTCAAGTCCACATCACAGCTACTGACTCACTAGCCACTGTTATTATTGCCAGGTTGGACCTCTTCAGAACCTCCAAAGCATTCATGATCCTTTAACACGATTGCACCATTCAATTGGTGCAGATTTGTTTGCTGTGCTTAATGCTAATCTCTCATTCCACCACATCCCAAAGGTGCTCTGTTGGATTGAGCCTTGGTCACTGTAGAGGCAGGAGCCATGTTTAAGAAAGCTGTGAGATTTTATATTTGTGACATGTGTTTTATTCTGCTGTAGGTAGCCTGCGGTTGATGAACAGACTGCAGCCTTAGATTGACAGGGTTTGCACCATGCTCAATTACAATGTGGCATTTACATGGTACTGAGTTTGTGAAAAGGCGCCCAAAATGTAGCAAGAAAATGTTCCCACATTATTCCACTACCATCACCACCAGTTGTCTAAACCATTTTTAATACAAAACAGGATGGGTCCATGTGAATTTAGCTTAACCAACAGGTTGGAACCCGGCCATCTGAAAGTCCAAGCTGAGGCTTATTCCACCAGGTGACTTTTTTCCAATCTGTTATTGTTGAAGTTTTGAGAGTTTGGACAAATTGCAGCCTCTGTTCCCTGTTTTAATCTGACACAGGTAGTCTGACAATCTGAAGGTCATCTTCTCTACATCTAGATGCCTAAAAATCATGGAGAGAAAATAGTCTCAAAATACCTGTGCATGTGTTAAAATGTTCACAACAAACTACATGTATGAAAACCTCAAGCTAAAAATCCCGAAAGGTCAGGGAATCTTTTAAAACGGATATAGTCTATGGAGGACAAAGTCTTGGTGGGTCACCTTATTTCACAGGATGTAGGAGTCCTTCACACAATCCGAAGGATATCATGCCTCAATGATTCCTAAGGGATACAAAGAAATGGCTGAAACAATGAAGCTATCTGATTGGTTGCTGATCATCCAATCAGATAGACCATTTATTTAAAAAAGACATTTGTGGATTGAGACGTCAGGGGAGTCTCAAAATTCACACACAAATGCAGCGCAACTCACAGGCCAGAAACAGCTTGTAAATCAAGATATATTTGTGTATACACTTGTATTTTTGATGCAAAAATACAAGTGTGACTCTCGTCCTGTGCATTTGTAAATTATGAGAATCTTTTAGCTCCACAAGATTAAGGATTGTCAGAGTCACATTGTGACTCAGTTATGTAAAGTTTAACCCCTTGCAGCTAGAATACATATGTCTAAACTTAAACATATTTCAGACAGTTTGAGTCGTATTCCTTCAGGGAAAGAAGAAAATTCTTCTGAATGCACACAGAACCTGTCAAAAGTCAGTCTTCAAGCGCTGTGTTTAGTTAAGCCAACAAAATCACATTAAACCTAGCTTCAGTGTGCTTGACGGCTAGATGGGCAGACAGAAGTAATTCTACAGTCACTGAAGAAGAAATGCACCTTTGATTATTTGTTTTAGAACAGTGGTGGATCGCCGCACCACCTCCACAATTTTAGATTCATCACACTCCCACACATATACAAAATCTTCCAATGGCGGTGGCCTGTTTGACACAGAATGACAGAGGGAAAGTCAGCATGCAAGAGCAAATAGCAAAGAGGAGTGTGTGAGGATGGAGGGGGAAGGGAAAGATGATGGAGATATTGGGAGTTTTGGTTGAAAGTGGGGAATGAGGGAGTTAATCTGCAGAGGAACAGACACGTCTCTCCCTGCGCTTCAAACAGAAGCGGCGACAAAAAAAGGAGAGGAATCTTCATACGCAGTCCAGAAACCATCTCCAGCTATGAAGGTGTGTATAAATGATGCATAGACTGAAAGTGATCCTAATGCATCACTCTTCGCAACAGGTATTGATGCATAAAAAACACACTCCTCTCCCTTGGTCAATGCCCCATTTTTGGCACTGACACACTTTGGGGGGGCGGGGGGGGGGGGTGAATGGAGTCGGCGACTTGAAACATATGGGTCAATAAAACACAGGGGATGCCTCAGCTCAAAAGGAAATTGATTTCTCAGCGACTAGAGTGCGCTGTGACCTTCACTGACATTCATAGACGTTTTTCTCATGGCTTCACTTGGACCAAGCCACATTTTTGTCCTTGTTTGGTAAAAAAAAAAAGAAAAAAAAACTAATTCCACAGCTGCAACCCCTCCAGCAATCCACTTCGCATCGCATCAATATTCGCAGCTCATCACCTCAAGCAACAGCTGAATTGACTTTACTGACGTTTAGAACTTTGGGCTTCTCTGCCAGACATTCAGGGGCTCTGTTTACATACCAATAACAAAGCAGTTTAAATACTTAATAAATTATTACTTGGCCATTAAGGCATCTATGTTGACTGTTCACTTTATCTGCGTGAATTTCATCTAAAACTAATAAGTTTGGCCATTCTTTCATCCAAAACATTGGAGCACTCCGTGAAAGACGGATGACCCTTCCTTAGTGAACCATTTCACCAATTGATTGCATATTCTAAATGTTGCCACTGATTGGGATTTGATGAATGAACATGCATTCATCAACATCCATTGCCAATCAGTTTGTGCAGCAAAACCAACATGTTTTGTTTTTTTGGGCGGTTTTTTTTCAATTAATTTTGAGCCATTTCTGTTTATGGCACTTCCTGTTTATGTGTGTCAAATGTGACAGTACCTTGCAAAAATCCTGGGCAACACACCAAATTGGATCAAACACAATCTACAGGATGTATGTTCGGCACATTATAACAACAGAATTAACAGAGGGCATCCTTTATTTTAATCGTGAATTTATATTCTTCTTCTGGTTAACAGAGCTGCTCATTTCACAGACTTTACTCCATGTGCAACTTTAAATGAAAGTAAGTTTGGTCGCAATGTCAACAAAACTGCTTACACGGTTGTATTTCCAATAAAGCCTGCTCAGTCAAAGTTTACTGCACTTGTTTTGTTGTTTTTTTCAGCAATCAATGCAGGCATCACAAAGCTGAAGGGATGAAAACTGTAAATCTAATGCAGGGAGACAGCTCAAGATAGTTTTTATGTGGCAACAACAGTGGAAAAATAGGTATCAGCTGCAGGCAACAGGGAGTTTACTTTTACTTGTAGGGAGAAGCATTCGAAACAGCCCTTTTAAATTGCCAGGGTCCTGTGAATATTACCCAGGCCTAGCTCTAGAATTTTACAAAGGAGTCTTGCTGTGTCACAAAAAGGTTGGCACATTCACAGCTTTTGTTAGTTTTTTTACTGAGGATCTTTTACTGGAGTTTTGTTGTAGTCGATTCATATGGTTGTAAATTCCTTGTTTTGTTGGCATATAATCCATGAAAAGAAAGCATCAGCAATGTGATGTCTAGGTGTTTAAGTCCTAACAATTCCCATCACATAAGCTCCAACAAAAACGCCATGCACTCACCTCTTGGCCTTGTCTTTTATAATAACAAAGGTTTACCGATTCCCAAGCACTTCTCTCTTTAAGTGGTGTAATATTTTCACGTGCATCGAGTTGTCAAGGAAAACGTATTGTATAAATCTGCAGGAGCCTTTTTCTCAAAGGAACCCGCACAGGTGACGGAGATTAACTTTGACAGTCCAAAGCAGATCTCCCAGATTGGGTTTGCATTCGTAGTGTGTCGTTCGTGTTTGTGTGGCCTGGTTTGCTGACCCAATAACGGTGGCCACCTTTATTGCTATCGCCAGTTTGACCTGCTCATCTTTAGACAAGGCAGACGCAGCCCTCCTCACGCACATCCAAACTGCAGGAGACCTGAAAGTCCCGTCACGTCAATCTGATCGCACAGAGACTTTCATCCAGCAAGTGTGGGGGGTTTTTTCTGCCTAGATTGACTTAGAGCCATTCTTATAGGGGCTTAGTTAAATTGTTGCACACTTTTCAAGCATTATCGCAACTGGACCAACTTTTTTCCTTCTAGTCAGCTAACCTTTCCACCCATGTTTGCTTTTCAATGCTCCCCACTTTCTTTCCTAGAATCAGCTCTGTCAGAGCACATCCATCATAGACGGACATCAATAGAAGCTGCAGCACCCTGAGCAGTTGGAGCTGCACAGGTTGGTGCAGATGACACAAAGTAACACAGGCACACAAGAATGTGGGGCTTGGTTGGGCTCTGCACTGATTTCCTGCTGGGCATGAATGATTTCAGGAGAAACAACTATCTTTTTTTTTTTTACTCTTTTCAGAATGTACTGAAAGATGCAAACCATGACACTGAGACCTCTGCCACCCTGTCAAGAGTATTTGCCCATCCCATTCTTAATCTTATGAATTTAATCACAACAGATTTAACTCCACCGTGAACGACTTCTACAGGGTTTAGGAATGCGTTAATGGAAATCGTTTGACCTTTCTCCCAGGTGCACATTTGTAAAGTCAAATAGTGATGTTGGAGAACAAAACCTGGCCTGCAATCAACAGGAATGATGAAATACAGAAGATAAAATAATTAGCTGTTTCAAAAGATATGGACTAGAGTTTTTAATATTGTTGGATAAGGTTATGATGGAGCATCTGTAACGAGTGGGCAGTACTCTGGGGTGGGAGCCAACATAAAAACTGAAGCAAAACATGCAGTCCATGGACACTGCAATGGTGGTTGCCTCATTTCGGTACTTGTTTATTCTGTCAAGGCAGTTCCACAAACCGATTGCTTTTCTTTTCATTTTTGCAAAAGATTTGTATCTTAAAAGGAATCAAGAGGCTGCAAGGCGTCTGTTCACCATGCACTTTAAAAATATGACATTTAAGGACGAGTGGCGAAAAGAGAGAAATTATTGAAAGAAAGCCATGAAGAGTTTCATTTGGGCTTTGCCACGAGTCATGCAGTAAATGCTGTAAATGTGTAGAAGAAAGTGCTCTGTTGAAATTAGCAAAAAATAAATGAATAAATGTTTTGCTGTACACACAAAACACTGCGATGCATCTGGAAAGAATTCAGTGCTTCACTTTTACCTTTTGTTATGTTGCAGTCTTTTTTCAAATTGTATTAAAATAATCTCTTTTCTCAAAATCTGACACAAATACCATGTTATGACAATATGGAATAAAGCTTTTCAGATTTTTTCCCCCCCAAAACTATTTAAGAAAACAATAAAACAAGAAATCCAATTTACGTAAGTATTCTCTGCCTTTGCTTTGTTGATCCTCATTTGGGAGCACTTAACAGCCTCAAATCTTTTTTTTAATATGATGCCACTAGCTTAGCTCACCTATCTTTCTTCTCCAGCTCCATCTGGTTGGATGGGAGACGTCTGTGCAGCCATTTTCAGGTCTAACCAGAGATGTTCTGTCCGACTCAAGTCTGGACTCCGGTTTGGCCACTCCTTTGACGTTTCTTCCATGTGCTTTGGGTCATTGTTCTGCTGAAAAATAAACTCCAGGACCAGGTTTTCATCCAGAACATCCTTGTATATCACTGCTTTCATCTTTTCCTCTATTGTGACTAGTCTGTCATTTCTTGCTACTGCAAAACATTCCCATAACATGATGCTGGCACCATGGTCTTTGACATGCACTGTTAACCATGGGACCTTAGACAGGTGTGCCTTTCCAAATAAACTCTAAATCAGCTGAATTTACTACATGTGGACTCAATTTATAATTTAGAAACATCTCAAGGATGATCAGTGGAATCAGCTCAATTTTCGGCTCATCATGCTGTGTGAATGCTTCACTTCAGGTTGGATATGAAAAGCTGACCAGAGGAGTTAAATGCAGGGCAATCCTGGAAGGAAACCTGGTTGCAAAAGCCTTCAGATTGGGATGGAGCTTCAAATTCCAGTTGCCCACTGGCACTGAGATTACGTCCGAATCTAAAACGACATAGTATAAATCAAAGCCTATAGACTTCCAGGTTAGAATTGCAAATCTGCTGCAGGATTTCAAACTTACAAATGCATTTCACACTTTTTTGCTAGTCTGTGTTGGTGAATCCTCTCACAAGATCCCTACTACATACACTGAACTTTGAGACTTTAATACAATAAAGGGGTCTAAAATATATATTTTTTTCAGTGCTTTAAGTGGCAAAGACCACAATTAATGTATACATTTTCTTCAGTTTGGAATAAACTCTATGAAAGCAGCCTGCAATTAAACACTGACCAATGAGATTGGCAGTTCAAGGTCCTGCTCATCATTCATTTTTCCTCATCCCCACTCCAACCGTTTTCCCTCCTCTACAAAGTGTGTCTGATCTCATTTGGTGCTGACCCTATTAGCCGTGCACGACGCTAATGTGTTTTGATTGATCCTAAAGGCCTGTTAGCAAAGGCAGAACAGTGATGCGGAGACGGCGGCCTTGATATTCAAAATGATTAGTGAGACAATGAGACAGCAGATCAATTAGGCACATTAGGCTGAAACGTACTCCTGCTCTTATTGGATGCTATCCAATAAAGCAGGTATGAAGATAAAGATGCTCTGAGTTAAAAAAAGGCGTTGTGCTAAAAGAGCATGTTTACCTGTTTTCCGTGTGCCTTTTGGTTGTAAACCGTTGGTGCTGTAAACTGATTCACAGCCACATGCAAAGCAAAAACTTCACAGGGAAACAGTTATTATAGTTTCTGATAAACTGCAAATAGTTCAGCTGGTTGCACAATGTGAGGAAGCACAGAGGTAACTAGGAAACAAATGCTTTATTATTGCGATTTTTTTTTCAGTTTCTTCAGCCATGACGACAGCTTCTTTAATGAAAGTTATATTTCTTTAAAAATGGATGCACCTAACAGGTTTCTTCTATGTTTGCTTTTTCGTTGCTGAAATGTTTCAGATAATCCAAAAACAAACGTTAATATCAGACGATAACCTGAGTTAACAAAAGCAGTGTTCAACAACTTCCTGCAAAAGTCTGTGATAATTTGCAATCTTTTCAATCTGTTATTGAGGAACTTTGGTGCACTCCTGGCAGAGGTTTACTTTAACCATACGGGTTGATCTTAAAGCATAAACGGCCTGTTTATGGTCACACCACAGCATATCAGTGAACATATACATTCACTGCAAATTACATTTAAGTTTCAACAACCACAGAGACGGCTGGAGACCACCAGCAAGGTTAATCATCCAACAGAGAGCGAAGAATCAGCGACTCTTTAAACCACATGTGTCAAACTCAAGACCCGCTGGCCACATGTGGCCTGCTACGTCATTTTACTTCTCTAACACACCTGGATCATTGACTCATTCATAGGCCTCTACAGAACTGAGTTGCTGCTAATAAGGGGAGTCAACTTTTTGTCTGGGGTATGTTTTAGCAGGGACGCATCTAAAAGTTGCAGTCTGGAGGACTGCACTTGGGCATTCCTGATTTATACCGTCAATGTGGCCCGTTGAGGGTGGCCAATATGCTGAAGTGGCCCTTGGTGAAACTGAGTTTGACACCCCTGCTTTAAACCCTCAGTGATCTGATGAAGCTGGTTGACATCAATTGTGCAGGTCGCCAGTGCAAGAAGCGCCCTCCAACAAAGATCCTCTCTGAAAACAGATCTCACGCTCACACAAGAAAACCACTTGCATTCCTGTCTCCCTATTTTCATTCAAAGTGTATGTGGTATTACTAGTCTTACCCAAATAGTAATGATTCAATGTATTTATTTATAGACAACAAATTGCATTTATCATTAACTTACTGATAATGTCATTATGGATAAAAAGATTGCGTGGTCTTTTCCAGGCTTTTGCAACTTGATTAATTGTTGTGTGTTTTGGGTTCATAAGTAGTCATATGATATGGTCTGGCAAATATATGGACAGGAAAAAAGCAAGTCATCAAATTAATGTTGTTCTTTCAACTATTCAGTCTCAGTTCTTTGTAGGCCTTCCTGCACCAAGACAACAGCTACCACAGCCTTATCAGTCCAGTCATGTTGCACAACTACGTTCTCGCTAAGTTCATAGGAAGCCACAATATTTCCATTTTCCCAGAGGGGATTAATCATGATGCGGGCCATTATAATTTGTTCCCCCTTCGAAATTTGTCATGTCTGTGTGCGGTGATGCTCGATGTTCTGGAACCACACGAGTATCGACTCCATCAATCAGTATTACCACGGTAACGTTGTTAGAGCTCCACTTCCCCTGCGGCCGGTCGAGGGGGGAAGGCAATTATGCAGGTTCCATGTGAGAGCGATTGAGCTGGAGACGGAGAAAGAGAGACACGGCACATGAATGGCAATAAAAGGTGAAGACAGGGGAGCACGGTTTGTAGCCTTGCAGATGAATGCTTTTTGCCTTGCACCTATATTAATATCAGATTAAATATGTTTTTTTGGGTATGAGTAGCATCTTTAGATAGAAACAAGGCTGAAAATAAGAAATATTTTGGCCCATATGCCCAGCCTGACCTTGATTTAGTGATTAAAATTGACATTGGGTAAACAGAAGGAATGTACCACCAATTTCCAGAAATGTATGGAAAATGTTTAAATGTTCAGGAGTAATTTTGTTGCTTTGTAAAAGCATTTACACCCTGTTAGCTTTTTCATATTTTTTTGTCACAACTATAAACCTCACTGTAAACCACAGATCATGAGTTGGATTCAGGTCTGAACACTTTGTTCAAACTCTGCTTCAAAGCTCTATTTGGTGTTGATTTGTCACATAAAATCCCAGTAATATGAACATCAAGACAACATGGGGGAAATTAATACATTTGCAATGTGCTGCAACAACAACTCATTGTTAAACAAGAAGACAGTAAATGTTTAACATTGAATACTATTTACCTGTCATATCTATGGTGAAAAGAAATCTATTTAAATACTTATAATTAATCTAATATTCACAGGCGTTTTAAATATGAATGCTTTTACAATCTGAAGCTTGTAAAATAACATTATCTCCCTGGACCTGGACGTGAGTATCCCTAAACTTCTATGTCCCCACAGTATACTTACTCTTTTAGACAGGCCTGGTGCATCATCTATTAGAGCAAGTAATTAAACAACATGTCAGAAAGTCATCCCAATTAAGGTAGAGACTAAGAATCAGGCATGCCACGAGACAAAGCCAAACTTCCCCTCATTGATCCTATGCTAATGCCTGGCATTTGTTCAAAGCCAGTGCACTTTCACATTGTCTGTCTTGTCAGTCAACGAGCAGCGTAATTAAATAAGCAGGTAAGCCAAAAACAACAACATCCATTAATGGAGCCAGTCTAACCACCACCAGTCACCTGGGACTCCAGTTCCTCAGCCACTTTAACATGGTTTCAAAACCAACATGATCATCAGTGGCTCCCTGCTCTCTTCTCAACTCTTTAATGAAATTTGACAGGAAACGGGTCACTGTCCAATAGATTACCGCCTTATTACAGGTAGCGATTGTGAGTTATTTTTACATGGTTTAGTCCATTAAAACCCCTCCTCTGACTTAAAACAACAAAAATAACGTCAAGATCTTAAGAATTGTGGTAATATGAGTGATGGGTAATTTTTTTTTTTTTTTTGCCTGGTCTGTTGTGGTTTTTAATACACTGCTGAGGTACTAATACATTCTTCGCTTTACATGGCTGCACTGCTGTATGTAGCTACTCCGCCGAGGGCAGAGAATACATGGGAGAGAGAGGAGGATTTTATCACTTTCGTAAAAAACAAAACCAACAGAGGAAGATATTGAAGAACAAATTCCTATTCAAGGCACATTATTCTATAAACGAGGCAGTAAATCAAGCAACAATGGGAACTGTAGACACTGTTTAACATTTGCTTCCTTAGTGCTTCTAAGTGTTTGACATATTAATTAAAAAAAAAAGCTAACTAAGTGTTGCTTCCTCAGTAACAGCATCCCCACTGAAGAAGATTTATGTCTGTGATCGTATAATGCAACATATGGTATATCCACTGGGTGGAAAAAAAAAATTGACTTTTAAATCAAATCACCTGGCCACTTCTCAAGGCCGGTCAATCTGAAAATGGACAGATTTTTAGTATTTAATAATCATTTAAAAGCTTCCTGACTCTTAAAAGCCAGACAGGGTGCTGAAAACTCGCCTTTACGGATGCAAGTTGGGCAAAGACGAATAATATGTTCGACAACAGCCACAGAGGCATATTTCAAGTATCTCAACAAAAACAAAAATAAGCTGCAAATATTGTTGGCAGATCTGCATATGTTCAGTTTTCAGATAAGCCTACAATCTTATCTAGCCAATCGCAACCATGGCAGTAGCCCCAGAGATAGTTGCAAATCAGTGAATTATACTTTACAACATGTTTATGTTAGTTGGAGTTTAATTTGCTTTTCCGCATCTCATTCTTAGCAGATCTGACATCAAAATTCAAACCCAGTCTCACTCTGGAGACTGTAGCTCTTGACATCTGGAGTTTTGCTTGCATGTTCTGCAGATATTTCTGTTTTTGTTGGTAAACATTCTACTTCTATAGAAACAAAAGAAAAGAGTAATTTCAGTACTTTTAACATATGACAGAGTTATCATGTTAAGGTGAGTAGTGTAAGTAGACTGAGCTTGTAGAGTAAATGACGAAGAGGCCATAGGGCTCTGTTAGCGGAGGAAACTTAGCCTTGGGGTTATACTGTGTGGCCCTGTAGTGTTTTAAACATTGGTTAGACCATTCCTGCTGTTTTCTAGATTTCTATGTTCAAATGAATGTTTTCTTTTTAAGTTTTATACCCTTAATTGCTTTGCAGTTTACTCTTGTTTTGTTCTGTATTCAGTTTCTAGTTTTGCCTTCCTCTACTTCCAATTTTATTTCCTCCCAGGACTGTTCAGTTAGTTTTTCTTTTGCTGCACATGCTTTTTTCTTTTTTTCATTGGATATACAGTGATCCCTCGCCACTTCGCGGTTCACTTATCGCGGATTCGCTATTTCGCGGATTTTCATAATGCATTTTTTTTTTTTTTTTTTTTTGCATTGTGCTCTGCATTCTGATTCGCTAAAAACTCACTCCCGCTTCTTGTATCAAAACATGCTACGAATTGTGCTATCATTTTGTCGTCTCGTGCAGTTGTGTACGTACGTAAAACAGCTTGGCAAAGTTAAAATTATCTTGTAATTTCGAACATCTCCTAAACCCATAATGTCGACGAAACGGCCTGGACCGACAAAAGCACCTGCGGATGGGACCAAACGGCGGAAGATGCTACCTATCTCAGATAAAGTTAAACTTCTGGACATGCTAAGGGAAGGTAAAAGCTATGCAGCCGTTGCTCGCCATTACGGAATCAATGAATCTTCCGTTCGTTACATAAAGAAGGATGAAAAAAACATAAGGACGACAGCAGCAGTCAATTTTAATACGAATGCAAAAAGGGTTGTAACTGTCCGCAACAAGACCATGGTACGGATGGAGACGGCATTAGCTCTGTGGATTAATGACTGCAGGAAAAAAAACATAACCCTGGATACAAACGTTATCTGCACAAAAGCGAGAATGCTGTATGAAAACTTTGCTGTCAGTGACGGGGAAGAGGGAGAGGATGCCGGGCCCTCAGCAAGTGCTGCTGACAAAGTGCCAAGCGCATTTAATGCAAGCAAGGGCTGGTTTGAAAAGTTTAAGAAACGCTTTGGACTTAAAAATGTTTGTCTGCACGGTGAGATGGCGTCTGCGGATACCGCTGAGGCAGAAGCCTTCGTGAACAATAAATTCAAGGCGATCATTGAGGAGGGGGGATATAAGCCCGAACAAGTTTTTAACATGGATGAGACTGCCTTATTTTGGAAACGAATGCCCTCCCGCACCTTCATCATGCAGGAAGAAGCCAAAGCCCCAGGATTTAAAGTTCACAAAGACCGTTTGACCCTGGCTATGTGCGGAAATGCCGCAGGTTTCATGATTAAACCGGGGCTGATTTACAGGTCTAAAAATCCCAGGGCGCTGAAAAACAAAAATAAGGATGATTTGCCTGTTTACTGGATGTACAATGCAAAGGCTTGGATGACAAAAGCGCTCAATCTGGATTGGTTCAAAAACTGTTTCATCCCGGAGGTCAAGTGTTATTTGAGAGGAAAGGGACTGGACTTTAAAGTGCTTCTGCTCCTTGACAACGCCGGAGGTCACGGTAATGATTTGGCATATGATGGTGTGCAAATCGAATTTCTGCCGCCAAACACTACATCCCTGATTCAGCCCATGGACCAAGGAGTCATCCGTGCTTTCAAGGCTCTCTATACGCGCAACACCCTGCAACATCTTGTTGACGCTATGGACTCGGATCAAGATTTCTCACTGAAGGACTACTGGCGTGGATACACCATCGCATTGTGTCTCCAAAACATTCAGAGGGCCATTCAGGAAATGAAAACGGAAACTCTGAAGGCCTGCTGGAAAAAACTATGGCTAGAGGCAGTGCAAAACGCAACCGGAGGCTCGCTTGACGAGGTCCACCAATCTGCCGTAGAAACAGCTGTGAATCTGGCTAAACAGATTGGAGGAGACGGCTTTAATGACATGAGTCCGGATGACATAAACGCCCTGATTGATGGAGACGCACAGCCGCTGACCGATGCAGAGCTGGCAGAAATGACAAAGCCACAAAGCGACGATGAAAGAGAAGAGGGAGAAGAGGACACGAGAGATGAGGAGGAAGGACTAACGCTTGGTCGCTTAGCAACCATGGTGCGAATGGCCACTGAACTTAAGCGAGTAGCTGAGGAATGGGACCCTTTGATGAGCCGTTCATTACAGTTCTCCAACATAATCGATGGTGGCATGTCGGTCTACAAGGATCTTTTTGCAAAGAAGAAAAAAGAGCGACAACAGCTGCCTATCACTATGTTCTTCTCCCGAACAAACACACCTGCACCGCGGGCTTCAGAAGAAGAGAACACTGCAGAGCGCAGTCAGGATGCAGCGCCCCAGTCTGAAGAGCAGTGAAACGGCCTACACGTGAGTCACTGTATTTGTATACATGTAATAGTTGCTAATTGTAAAAAAAAAAAAAAAAAAAAAAAAGTTTTCTATTTCGCGGATTTCACTTATCGCGGGTCATTTTCGGAACGTAACCCCCGCGATAAACGAGGGATCACTGTATACTGAGCCTGCTTTAATGCGTTCCCTTTCAGAGATGTTTTATTGTTGCTACTGTGTTGTTCCTTGCGTTCCTGTCTCCCAGTCCTCTCTGTGTCTTGGAGTATAGATGTCGTACTTCGACAGTGCTTTAAGTTTTTCCTTTGCCCTGTTATAATTAAGTGTTTCAGCGCTGCCTCTTTGATTGGACTTTTTTTCCCCCAGCTTTGCATTGTCTTATAAAATTATTCATCGCCCCTGAAAGCTTTGTGCATATTGTCACAGTTGCAAGAACACTTTTCAATGTATTTTACTGGGAATTTCCAAAACAAAGCCACTCATAATTTTTGTAAGAGAAGAAAATATGTAGTTTTCTAAAAGTTTTATTAGAAAAATCAGAGAAGTATGCCTTGCATTTGTATTCATCCAGGACCACATTTTGCTCTAATAACAGCTGGAAATCTTTTAGATATATATTTCTACAAGCTTTGCACATCTAGTGAGAGACATTTCTGCTGATTCCTCTTACTAAAATTGCCCATGTTTTGTTAGATTGGATAGGGAGCATATGTGAATCCTACTTTGCAATCTTTGCTGCAACCTTTCCAGATTTTGTTTTTTCTGGGCTTTGACTGGGCCACTCTAACTTACTATGGTTTGATCTAAACCATTGAATCTCTGGCTGTATTTTTTAGGGTTGCTGGAAGGTGAACCACCAAGTGAGTCTTAACTCTTGCTCTGTTTTTAACTCTATCAATTTTCCTGTCATTGCTTTAAAAAAAAAAAAAAAGCATTGTTGTACCACAGTGCTTCATCAATATTTCCTAATCTAACCCTGCCTTAGACTTCACAACTTTGTCTTTGACCTGAAAGCTGGAGTATAAAAAAAGCACCTGAAATCATGGAGTACAAGTGCTTTTTCAAAGCACTCTACTTATTTGCTCAACGTAATTCTGTTTTCGTCTTTATTATTTCTCGTCAAAATTTACCACAGTTTAGGGAATTTTGCTGGTTTTGTTTCCACTTAGAGATACTAATAAATTGTGCGTATCTCATTTAAGGCAGTTATATTCAGAGGAGCTTTTCTTTTTTTTCTTTTCATCCACTCAAACAGGAGTGAAGCGAGCAGATTTTGACAGATTGCCCTCATTACGGCCGTCACATGAACTTCTATTAAAAACCCAAAGACAGTCTCTTACATTATGATCTATGACACAGACATCTTTGGGAATAAAATGTGCATTTCCAATCTCCTGAGTTTTACTGTTGATCACTTTTATGCTTCTAATAGTACAATAATTAGATCAGCTAGCATAGACAACGGATGGATTGACGGATGAATACTTTAGCGAGGCTCTGCATACTGTAACTACAGGCAACCTGACACACGCAATCAAACAGAACGGAAAATCAAATGTCTTTTTGAGCTCAAAGAATGAAATGGCAAAAGACTAAAGAAAAAGAAATAATGAAAGTAACCCTTCATCATTTTGAACAAAAGCAAGAAAAATGGACCATTCCGACAGTATCTATAGAACATCCATCACTCATAAATTAGATAACCTCCAACTTGCTTGCCAGAGGTAATCAGTCAAAGTTGTAACATTTCTTTTCAATTGGAAACACTGCAAATCTAATTTGGCATAAGCTTCTAATCTTCCAAATTTCATTTTCTGGGAGAAATGTGTTACTGTCTGCTTGCGCTATGGAAACAATGAGGGGAGGAAACTGATTTTAATTTAACAAAGTACTCTTACATGGTGTGATAGATGCTGTTCCCAACTGCGCCAGGGGCAAGATTTACCTCTTTACTTTTGCAAACATGTGCTACAGAATCACAGAACAGTGGCGTTATCAATCAGCCTCATGCGAATATGAGCTGTGTTGGTTAATTCAGTCTGCAAACGTGGGATCGTAGCTCTTTTCCGGGGAACCATGGGCACCAGCTGCCAGTCTCAATCATAACTCATCTTATCAGCGGCTGGCCAGTCCTGCGCTGCATGAGTGGGAGCACAGGAAGCAAAGAATTCCATTTTATATTCTTAAAATGTGGGTTTTTACAGTAAGCCAGGACAATTTAAACAAATCATTCCAATAACAGCATTCATTTGCACATGATTTAGTTTTCTACTCTGTAAATGTTAACATCAAAGTACTTTTTAGTTTTTAAGAAGAAGTCTAACACTTAACCAACAAATATTAAGGCAAGCAAATTATATGTATATATGTATATAGCAAGAAAGTTGGCAACAGTGGGAGTGACTGACCTGTTGGGCTGGTCTGTCAGTCAAACCTCTCACTGTGGAGCAGAAGAGGACAGAGACTGATTTATAAACCTTTGCTGCCAAAGATGAGATTAGGGGATAAGATCAACTTCACATGTAAGTATCAGCAGATCACGATTCCCCAAAATTAAGAAAATCGGCGCCCAGAAATCAACTGGTCGATAAATCAGTTGGCCAACAAATGTATCCTACAGTATTATACATCTATATAATGTAAACAGCACTGCCAGAGATGCAATAAGTTTATAGCTGGTGTGTGAATGATCTGATGATCAGACTGCTGATTGAAGCCAGTCCACATTATTACCAGAACTAGAGGGCCCCAAAACCAAATTTCGCTTAGGGACCCATGAAGGCTTGGGCCGGCTCTGTTCTGAACTGACTTCAACAAGATGTCAGAATTTTGCTAACATATTTTTCGGCTGCACAGCGAAAATAATCAAGTTCATCCCAAACATGCTGTTTTGGATTGAGTTCTGGTGATTGTGGAAACCACTGGAGTACATTGTCAAGAAGCCAACTTCTCAAAATTCACAGAGTTTCTGGCATGTGGTTGGCTCAATGGAGTTGACGAGCAAGTGCACAGGTGTGCGCACCAAAATAGGCAGTGAGCGTATGTTTTCCCTTATTTATGAGTGATGATGACACATGTGGAGACATTATGTGCATCTCGGGAAGACTGAAAATCACTGTCAATGTCATAAAAGTCAATGAGGAACAAAAATGTATTTTCGCTGCAAATTAGAATATTACATAAGACCACTTTAGAAAAGAAGGGTTGTAATACTGAAATGTTATGAAATACACAATCACTGCTGACTTGATGACTGCTCAGCTGACGGTCACTGAGACCCTCCATGAGAAAGAAAAAAACTCAAGGTCATTGCGTGGGAGGACCTTGCAATGACCTTGCAAACAGAATAAATGCCCAACAAGGGCTTTATTAAAACACCACTTTAATTAAACATGGGAATGCCACACAGCATGGATAACAAGCTGCAGCACCAGGAAAAGAAGGGAAAGAAAGCTTCTTTGAAGCCACTTGAGACAGAAAAAAAGGTAATAAAAACCCAGGTGAATAAATGCAAGATTAACCATAAACATTTCTAAACATGTTTGGATCCAAGACATTTAACCACTTCAGATGCAGACTTCAAACCTGAGACATCACACCATCCAGAGCACCTCAGATTATAGTCTTCTGCTGGCCCTTCTTTCCAATTAGAGACTTGTGGATGTGTGGGATCCCACCTCCACCAGCAATTGTGGCCTTGATAAGAGAATCAAGCTCCTCATCTCAAGAAGAAAGCTGGCATTTCTTGTGCACGTTTCAAGCAGATTAATGGGAAGTTGAGTGGGAGAAAAAATGTGATGGGAAAAAGTGCACAACCAGCAGAAATCACTGCAACCTTGAGAGGAATATGAAACAAGGCCCAGTGAAGAGTTTGGGAATTCACAAAGTGAGAGATGTGTGGAGTGTGTGTGTCAGAAGTCACAACAAACATATATTCAGGATATCTTGTAATTTTGTACATTAGGAATCTACAGAAGTCTCACTTTATTTTTATTTTTACATTAAATTAGCTTCTCGGTGATATTCTGCTGAGATCAGGATTAGGGGAAAAGCAACTGCATTACATTTAATAACTATAAATGTACATCAACAAGTTGTAACACAGTCAACTGGCAACTTCAGAACAGTCCATGACCCTGAAACGTCATTTTGAAACATATGGACTCTTTGCACCTCAGCTTCTACGTTCGGGGAAAAGCTGCTCAATCTTTTCCGATCTATTGAAAAAGGCTCTTTACCCTGGGTATTTGCAGGACTTGTCCAAGGTAACAATTAATGATGTACATCGATCCGAAGCCCCGACAAATAAGCTGGAGAAAGGTTTTAAGATGTTCGCCTCGTTATACACAGATCCGAAGGTGAGTTTTACTTTCTTTAAACTTTGTGGCTAACATTAGCTTTAGCTTATGCTAGACATTTTTCTTGTAAAAATGTGCTATTTAAGTATCTAAACATTTTTCATCATTCATTAACGGACAATGTTTTTACATTACATGAGCGACCAATATTTACAAGCCATCATCTTCTTAATTCAGGGCCGCTTGGAAATCCATGAAAACTTAAAAGCCCATTATATTAGGAAGACAGCAATGTTCATAGTATTGTTTTATTTGCATCTGAAATACGACTTTGTCTTTTCTAGCTGTCATGGTAACTCAAAGCGGAAAAAAGAGAGCCGCATTTGCGCATCCGGTTGTGACGTCAGCGCGGCAGGTGCAAAGAGCCCATAATCACAACAAATTTCTTTAGCTTATGTTGTTTGTTTGTTTGTTTGTTTTATGCATATTTACTAAAACAACATAATCCCACCCCGAATAAAACAAAAATCAGTCTGCAGGAGAGGTGACATATTCTGTCCATCTGCCAAACTTTTTACAGTACGGTGAAACGAACGGATTTGAGTCTGCACGAAGAGCCGTGCGCCCCTCGGGGACCTCGTGTGCACTTCGAGGATGCACACTGCAAAAAATACTCATCACGCAGGTCATTAGACATGTAATGAGTGAGAAAACGTCCATTTTCCTTCTCTGAAAGTGAGAATCGGGTGAGATATTGTGCCTTTTGTTTCCTGTGCGAAACAGCCTTTTTTTTTTCTTTTCCGGACTCGATCTTTCACATCCTTTAAGGAGACGTACTATTAATGCCTGTTGTACTTGTATCCATACGTACGCGAGAGATTTTCTTTCTTTCTTTCTTTCCTTCTTTCCAGCGCGCAACAATTGACCTGCTTAATTTGACAGGGGGGGGGGAAATTGCCAAATGGCTTTGGAGAATCAAGAGTTTTTTTCCCCTTAAACGGGATTTTCTTTTCTTTCTTTCTCTCCTTCTTTCGTTCTTTTTCAGGGCATCTCTCGCTGAAGTCATTCTCCGTTTCGTGCGCGGCAGCAACCAAGGACAGGAGAGCATCAGCAGGGAGAGAGAAAGGTGCCTCCTCTCCTCTCCGCTCCTCTTCTCTCGTCTCCTCGCCATTGCGCTCATTGTGTCGCTGCTGAATTGCTCGTCAGCGCGATCGCTCCTGTGACCGGAGGCTGCTGGAAGAAGAGGAAGAAGAAGAAGAAGAAGAAGAAGCGGAGGGACACAAACACGGACAAACCTATGCGTGGATTTCGGCTCTTTTCCCCTTCGCCAATGCAAAAGGAAATATGCAGCGAAGCTTCACCTTGCTCTACACCAGTTTACTGGGGATATGCCTGGGTTCGGGCTCAAGTTTCCCAAGTAACATCAACATAGGTGAGGATGGGTTACACCTTTTGATAGAAAAGAAAAGAAAGGGACAACTTTGTGTGTCGCTTCTTGTGTTTCTAACCTGACTTGCCTCTGTCTCTGAATTTGAACCATGAACTCCTGGTTGTTTGCTGCTCAACAGGAGGATTGTTCCCCAACGTTTCGCACGAATATGAGGTGTTCCGGTTCGCCCTCTCTCACCACCAGGACATCCCCAAACTGGTGTCGCATGTGGATATGGTCATAATGGGAAATAGCTTCTCCATGACATATGCCTGTAAGTAATCGATCAGCAGAAACTGGTGCAAGTCCCCCACTAATTGCTCTCCTTCCGATAGCGTTGCTGCATCTGGAAGTCCATAGAGATGGAGACGTGCTGTGATCACTCATGTTGCAGACGTGCTGCAAAGCGACTGTCGGTCCGTTTTCTCAGTAACTGTTGCGTGGGACTTATTTTCCCACTGCATGATTCCAGCCCCATTTGCGCTTAGGGGGATTTAAAAGCTAGAGCGCGTCGGTGGAGGAATACTTCTGACATGCAAAGTCGGCTTTTTTTTTTTCTTTTTTTTTTTTTTACAGCTACAAGCATTTCGTTTTATTTATTTATTTTTCAGAAATACCTCAATTGGAAATCCGAATTTGCCAAGTTTTAAGCTGATTCCATGTAATTGTCGAACAGTACCTCAAATACTGACGGATTTTTTTTTTCTGTTCATAAAATGGATCAAGTCTAAATTTGCTGTCTAGAAAAACACATCAACGAAAAGCAAAGAGATTGTTTTTTCAATATTTTGAGTTTAACAAATATCAATACATCAGAAAATCAGCACATAAAAACCTTAAATAACTGTAAAGGCAGTATATTTTTAATGCATATATGACTGCTAAATAAAACTCCATAATAGATTACATTAGAAATTCTAAATACCTTGCAAACAATTACACTTTACCTGGTGGCTTCATGTTTCTAACCTAAATAGGTCCACGGCATAAGTAAACTGCTGTGTGCCGCCACACCAGCAGGGGGCTCCAAGAGCACCCTAATTTTCACAAAATCACGTTTACAAATGTATGACTAATATATCAGTATCATCCACAAATAGATTCTCTGACTCACACTTGTTAACTTCTGAATTTTAAAAAGCTACAACAGATTTTCTCTAAAAACACAAACATGTAGTACTATCAGTAGATTGTGCTATCTGTACATGCGTCATTTACGAAACACAATTATCATGATTATTTTGTTTTGTTTTACTTTTTCAAACTAGAATATTTCTAAAGTTATATGCATACGGCACAGAAGTTCAAATACTGTGATTAGAAAGTTCCGCTCATAACAAATATAGAAATATTTGATGCAGAATTGAGAATAATCTAGTCTCTCTGTTGGACTTAAAGTGCTATCACTACTAAATAACTCACAGCATTTTCTTCTCTTCTTTAAAAAACAGTAAATTCTTTAAAAAAAAGTCAGAATTTCAGCCTGAAAAAGGTTGATCAGTTCAATTCACATTTTTTTTTTTATTCCACATTTTGGTGCGAAAGAAAACAAAGAAACATAAGGCAACTCAGGGATCTTGTATGACGTGCATGAAGAAGGGATGCTTTACCGATTCGGCATTCACATTCATGCTCAAGATCAATATTTTAGCATTTTTGAAACTCACTTCTGATCGTTTTGACCTGAAAAGCCAGACCGATGAGAGGCCACCTTTAATGAACCCATGTGACGGCATTTCAAATGAGCAGCAGTACGTCGTCTAATGCCTGGAAGTAGAGACTTCGCTGCAGCACATTTGTTCTGAAACTCTGGATTCAGTGGGGATGTTTTTCTCCTCTGGGTGATGATGTGTGTCATTATGCCAGTCTAACAATAGCTCCAAGTCTAAGCTCTCCAAAAAAAAAAAAAAAAAAAACGGTTTCCTGTTTTTTTAACTCTTGCCCCTTCTCTGTATTCATAAGATTTGGTGCACATCTTAAGGCTTTACAGTAAACATACGTGTAAAAACTTGCACTTTTAAAACTACAAAAACATTTTGTTGTACCATTGCTGTAGACATGAGGAGCCAGAAAAAGTCTTAGAATGACCAGCATTTTATGTGGCTGTGTGAGACATAGAGAGATGCAACGTTGCCCTTCAACCTTCCTCTTGCTGCACACTGTCTTTCAGGTGGATGAATAACAGCTACTAATGTCTTCCCTCACTTGAAAGAGCAGCGATTCTAGCTTTCCTGAAATATTTCTACAGAGTCATGGTGTGAAAATTAAACAATCCCATTAGTCTTATTTTGGCAATCTTTTCTCTAAATTACATTTGGAAATCTATGAGCAGCATGTCTGTTAATCAGCACACCACTGACTCGCCACTGGAGTAAACGGCCTGATTAATTAACCACCTAACATAATTTTTTCATTTTGTTGCTTATCTAAAAATAACCAGAAAAGTAATAAAGATGTTATATCCAACACACTACGATCCAGAAGGATCATACTGTGATATTTCTTTTTGTTGTTTTAAATGTTTGTGCTGTATGTAATTAGCTTGCTCTTCGCTGTCAGTCATTCGCTGTCACGTACCTATTTTTCTGCCATGTTTTTCTCTTCCCGTCTTTGACTCAGTCACATTTTTGTGAAGTCGCACTCTCCACTTCCGGGAGATAGGCTCTGACAAGTGAGTCTGCGTGTGTGTCTGCACTCGGTGTGTGATACTGCCTCGTTGACAGACATTCCCTTGCTACTCTCGCATACCACACTTCCAATTTGAAATCTCTCTGGGATTTATAGAGCGAGTCTTTAACCTATTTCCACTTACGTAGATGTAACTGAGGATAAGAAAGAAAAAAATAAAAGAAAACCACCCAAAATCCAGGCATTTGAAATTGCTCACACCATTTCTTTTAAGGTGGCAACCCTTCAGCAGTTTTTCTCAGGTTTTTTTTTTTCCTTTGAAGTGGTATGGAGAGAAAGCAGCATTGCTACTATCAGAGATACAGGAAGAAATCGTCGGGTGTGTGGAGTAGACCAATTTTCGGCTTGATTGGCCCTGACCATACTCAGATGGGAACATCGACACACTGTTCAGAGAACGCGTCATACCTGAGCATTACCAAGTTGCGCTGCCAAGAGCATTCTAGGTGTGGAAGTTATTGAGGGAGATGAGGGGGAATAGTCAAAGTCAACAGTTTTCAGTATCAGTGAGATACTTGAGACGAAGTCAGAGGAAACACAGAGATGGGGGAAACTATTTAAAAGGAATTTTGTTTTCTAAGACATCTTCAGACATGTTTTTTGGTTATTTTTGCTAAGATACAGACGGATTTTGCAGATAACAGGAAGGCTGACTTGTGTTACAGCAAAGTTACACCCTTTATGCCTATTGGGCTGGATTTTGAAATGTGGATCGGAAATGTCAGAGAGGGAAAGGACATGCACATGGAGACAGCTGATTTAATAATACCTACTTTAGTTTAAACATTTAGTTTATTTACTTTAGATCAACATTTAGTACCATCTACTTCATAGAATCAAACATGGAGAACCAACATTTAGTTTTACATCTACTTTTTTTTCTCTCTTTTTGCTCTTTCCTTTGGCTTATTGTTTTGCTTGCATTTCCTTCTAATTCATGTGAAGCACTTTGAATCGCCTTGTTGCTGACAATGCGCTATATAAATAAAATTACCTTACCTTACTTTGTTAATCACTAACAGGATGAAAACTGGAGCTTTAAATGTCAAGCACTTTCTTTCTCAAAGACAGGACTTATTACTGCATATGCTCCCAGTGACATAATTTAAGACCAACTATAGCTGGAAAACTTGTAAAGATATTTGAATCTGGTTCTTATATCATCCTTACATTGTAGTTCTTTGAGAGAAATTGGTAATCGAAAAACAAAAACTTACAAAGAAATTGGCCACAAAGTTTAGATGGAGGCATCAGCACATAATGTGAATTATTGATAGTCACCGCTGCCTTTTTGCAGATTAGGGATTTCTACCGTTTAAAGAAAGATCAAGCTTTAATGCTTGACTGCTGCACAGAAAAAGAAGAGACTAAATTCCCTACGAACCTTGTTGTCTAAGGATCCGCTTGTGGAAAATCTAACTCTCCATCTTCTCTGGGTGATGCCTCACTGACCACTCCATGCCAACCTTTGGCCTTTTATATGCCAGAAGTGAGGCTGAACCAAGATGTGAAGACTCCTTCCTTAATGAGGCAGTCCTGTACACAGACACGAGTTCAAGGGGAAATGCTGCTGGTGAATGATTGTGGGAATTTCACGACAGGTGGTGGCAGTGGTCATGCTGTGGTGCGTTCGTGTCTTTGTTGATGAGACAGCAGACTGTGAAAGTATAATTCACATGGCTAAGGTGCAGGATGATAAAGTGTGGATGATATTCTGATCTAATTGGGGATTCGAAGCTGTCCGAAAGGGGTTGTGTGAAAAAGGATCACATCTAATACCTGTTAGATTCAGCCCTCAAGGACAGCTACAGATTCTCCATCATGTTCTCTCAAGTTGGCCCCTCTCCGTCTCTTCCGTGGACAGATTTGGCATCTTCCCTCCCCACCCCCCTCATTTCTTGTCAGACGCTTCCCCCTGAACCCCCGTTCCATGGTGGGTTTTGGTATAAGCTTGTCAGCGGCATTCAAAAAGCAAAGAGGGATGACAAAAATGAAAATGACACCTCGTCCTGCTGCGTGTCACTCGTTCTAAAAGGCTGCAGAGGATAGGGAGACGGTTATGGGAAAAAGAAAAAAGAAATCATCAACAACAACAACAAAAAAAAAGCAACAAAATGGCTCTGGGGCTTGCTTATAATGAGTCAGACGAGGAGGGGGGGGGAACAAAAAGAAATCTGTCTATTCCTGGACTTCTATTTAGCATGCCTGTGCGGAGGAGTGGATGTGTTTCTGCATCTGCGTTCCCATCTTGTGTGGGAAGCTTTTTTTTGAGTGAGTGACAGTTTACCCCTGTAAGCTTTTAATTCTGGGAAGCAGCCCAGAGGTCGGGGGGCGGGGGACTGGGGAGTTGCACCACTGGGGTGAAAAGCAGCAGGGGGTGAATGGACCCTTGTGCAGTAGGGATGAATGGAGTTCCGGATCATCAGCTGCCACTTATGACCAGCCGCTTCCTCGGAAGCACCCTGCTTACACACACACACACACCCACGCATACTTGCACACACCCACACACACCCCCACACACACACACACACACACGCCCACCCACACACGCATATATGCAAATACATGATCACTGACACCTGCCAAAAGGCTAAGGGAAGCTGAGTGGGCTAGAAATTCAACCCTTATGGTTTTCCTGTGTGTGTTTGTATTAGCACGGGGGAAGTGGGAGGTAAGATTTATGTAGAGCAGAGTTTATAGAAAGGACAATAATGAGACGTAAATATAATTTGATAAGACAAAAATGACAATGACTGGTTTGTGTTCCCTGGCTTCTTCTCTATATGGGGCTTTGTTTTGGCACCGTCAGTGGAAGTGCTCGCTGGAAGCGTTGTTTGTAAATGTAGCATATTAGTCACCGCTCCCCCTCAGCTGGATCCCCACATTACCATAATCTGCTTTTGACTTGGTTTAGAACGTGGACGTCACTGATTCACCAGCTTCATGTCAAAGCCCCTGCAGGCTTACTCTTATATGATCTACTTTTCTCTTTGATGTCCTTCGCGCAGTGAGACTTAGGCTGAGCTTTGGTTATTTTTGGCCAATCTACTGAGAATCGCGCTTAGCAACAAGATGTACTGTAAGGTGTCAAGTTGCAGGATCATTTTCATTTTTTTCCCTCTTTTTTACGAAATGTATGCTTAGCTTTGCAACCCCACACACCCCCCTAAAAAAAAAAGTGGTATTTAATTCTGCTTACGGCTTGTTGATAAACCGCATATTAGAGCTAATTAGTGCTCATGACAAAACAAAAAAATATTTGCGGTGTCGCAGGGATGCAGTGTTTCGTTCGGGTCTGTGAGGGTCAGTTAAAGAGGACTCAGTGAAGATCTATGAGGAAGGCTTAATCAATGAACTGAGCTCTGGATGGAAGCTTTCCCAGCCAATCCATAGAGCACAGATGAGGGTGGCGATGGGGTCAGCTGTCTTTTGAGCATGTGTAAAGGACACAACCTGATGACAGGATGAGCAGTGCTAGTGCACAAAAGCATTCAACCCGCTTCAACTTTTCTGTTTCTCATGTTGCAGCCACTAATTTCAATATATTTTATTGCGATTTTGGGTGACAAATAAGTAATGCAGAAGTGTGTGAGGTGGAAAGATAAGGATACTTTATCTTCTGTATTTTTAACAAATAAATATCTGGAAGATACGCCACACACCTGTATTAAGCCAACACTTGCCAACTAAAGAGTTCTTTAATCAGAGAAGCGGAGAGGAGGAAAACTAATACGCCTGTACTTGGTGAAACATAGTGGTGGCAGCATAATGCTGAGGGGATGCTTTTCCTCAGTAGAGATGGTGGAGCTTGGTGGATTGGACGCAGCTCAATACAAGAGAATCTTGGAACAAAATAACATAAAAATAAGGCGAGATTTGATCAGGGGAAACAAATCTGAGAAAAACTAACTATACAGACTGAAGTAAAACATTAGAAAGGTTGATTGAAAAAAAAAAAAGAATAACTAAGGCAAAACACAGATTAAAAAAAGATGAAAACTATAAACCCAAAACAACCCAAGATCCGTTTAATCTTGACCTAAATCCAATTAAGAATCTGTGGGAAGACTTTTGAATATACATGTTCAGAGATAATGTTCATCCAGTACGAACTTGAACCGCTTTGCAAAGAGGATTGGCAGAGAGAGAGAGAGAGAGAGAGAGAGAAATTCCCAAAACCTTGAAGTTGTAGGAACAGAGCCAGGTGGTTCTAAAGAGTGTTGATTTTGGTTGGTTGACTACAAATATATATTACACTTTTCAGAATTTTATTTGTAAAAAGTTTTCATACCACATTTTTTCTCATGGCATATGTGTAATATTTTATTTTTTATGTTACTTCTTGCTCTATCACCCATGACATAGCATTCCAGTAAAATGTGTCGAATTGTTTGTATTAAGACACAAATGACTAAATAAGTATGCAGTCATTAAGTCTGTAATAAGTAGGCAAGATTTATTTATTGAAGTAAGCTTGCTTACATCAATAAGTAAGCAAGGCAGACTAAAACTGACTAATGTTAGTTATGTTATGAAAGCATACAGTAATAGCAGTAATGTTTGTATTGAATGATTTGCAAACATTATTGTAGCTCAAATTACATTAATGTTAGTCTGTGGGTCAATGGGTGATTGAGAAATTTGTAGACTTGTAGCCATTTTTTTCCTTAAAGCATGAAACAGCTTTAAGGAAAGCAAAGCAACAGGAAGCAAACTGGGAAGACTGGTGGGTATGTTACTCATGATGTCAAAGCTTGAACGTTCCTCACAGTACTGAATCAGTGGTGGAGGGTCGTTGTACTAAACCTCTGCAACATTCTAGGTTAAGAGAACATCATGTCTGCTGCAGGGTATCTATAAACCAATTAGTGTTGTTGCAGACCTTGGCATAAAAGTGGGGAATATTGATGAATTAATGTGCAGGAAGACATCTCCTTTACAGCAAATGTTGCAGCATTAATCCTTTACCAGCTTAGCAGCATAAGCACTAGGTTTTCTAGTGTGTTATAGAAAACCTTGTCAAAATGTTCCATCATTATATTAAAACTGAAAAGAAAGAAGCCCAATATTCTAGGTAATAAATAGTTTCGCACATATCTAGGGTTTTTGGGGTGTACTTTTGTTTTTTTTAGGGGGTTTGGGGGGAGGGTCATATTTGCTTGATAAATAATTTCCTGGTGGAATTTGTGGAGCATGTTTTTACATTTGAAGTTAGATAAAGGTAGTTTTAAAATCTGGTAAAGATTGATTGTTTTCTATGTTCAAACTCGAGCGTTGGTAGATGGTGAGCTTTCTCTTTATTACAACAACAGCAGATAAATTTCAACGCCTGGTTGAAAAAGAAATAGACCCAATACTGTATGACAGATCCAGAAAACAGGCAATAATTGTCCTTTATTTTGAATTGGGTCCTAACCAAATAAGTGGATGGTCCTAGTAGTTTCGAAGTGAGGTTCCGTGAGATGACTAGTAACAGTCATCTTACCTGCAGCGTAAAAATGTTCTTTTGCACTGGCTTTCGTAAGAGCAGTGGAAGGCTAACAGTAAAACAAGGCCCCTGTTTTAGTTAAGTTGAGCAATTATAAACAAGCTGTACAGCCAGAGAGAGGATTGGACCGATGTCAAGAGGAAGATTGGAAAAATACACAGGTATAAATGTTGATGTTTGACCACATCAACACCAGCACCTGCAGGACTTCGCAACTGCCCACACTGCCAATAGTAGTAGCAATACCGGCGTTAATGACCGTAGTACCTCTGTGCTCAATTGGTCAGCAAACTGGCATGAGCTTTAGCTCAAAGAGAGTATTTTCAGGAGGAAGACAAGGCACACCAGAGCCAACAATGCAGATGAACTGAAAGCCTCTATTAAAGAATCCTCCACTTGCTTCACTTTTCAACAGAACTCCACGCTGCGGCGATGGAGTAATGCATGCAAAAGGGTGCATTGTACATTACTTAGTGACACTTTTGAATAGGCTGACATTTCTTTATTAAAAAAATATTGTTGCATTCGTCTAATGTGATATTCAAATTTACCAAAAATCAGAGTTTAGTTTTCATTTTTAGTGATCATTCAACTTGACAGAAAAAAGTTTAATTATGTCACTTTGTGTGAATCAATGAGTCTATCTGAGTTTCACATTTTTAACTTAATTGCTGGACTGAACGAACTTTCTGTTATGTATTTGTTTCTATCTTTACTTGTTGAAATGTCTGAAATTCTTAATCCTGACCCAAAAAGTATCGGATTGTAGAGCCATTTCTAAAGCTTGTGAGTTAAGATCACAAGCTTACATTTTCTTATTACGCCACCAGTAGAAGAGAATAAGAAATGATGTTTGAATTCCGTGTGATAGATAAGCAACAGAAAAAATAAAAATCATACTCTAGAGAAAGAGCAATCCTCTGACACGTGTGGGTGTACACAGGGTTTCCTCATCAGCAGTCTTCACTCCCAAACAGAGATCTTTTTGCACGCTACTGCGACTCCTTTTTGTGAACTTTGCGGATGCACAGTGGCGTGCGCGCACACAATAGCTAACAAGAGACAGAGCTTGAGCAGATGCATTTAATGTATTATTCAGTGCAGCACATCCAAAGCTACCACTCCGTGGACTTATAAGCATAAATATGTAATAAAAACCGTCTAGAAAACAGAGAATCGAACTGACTCTGTTAAACACCGTAACGTTTCAATGATAATGCACAGCTTTCTGTCGGATATGAGAAGAAAATTCGTTCTCCTGAGTTTATTTTTGTTGTTTTCTTGTTTTTTTTTTGTTTTTTTACTATTATTATTTATTTTTAGCGGCTATGCAGCCATTTTTTTTCCCCTTTCACTTTGTTTCACCACCATGGGGAAAACAGCATCCCCAGAAGGAAGATTCTCAGTTAACGGTGGAAAGCGCTAAGCGAAGAGGCTGGGGAGGGTTGGAGGCTAAGCTGCCATGTTTGGTCCCATGGCCGGTGTCAGTGCATCTCTGCGGTGTTGTATTTTGCTGCATTGCCAGCAAGTTGAAGTTGAGGCGACTGGTTTCTACAAAGCACACATGTTCAAAGGAGTTTCTGTGTGTAAGAAACAGCTGACAAATAGGAGATCAACGCTCCCTCCTGGCTGTTTGGGACACAACTGTTATTTGTTAAGGAGATAACAAAGAAAATGTCGTAGATGGAAAGAGAAAGTGGGAAAAGAACGTGACAGAAAAAAAAAGGAAGTTCTCTTGGGCTAGACTCTGGCAGGTGTTGGTTTGATGAATGAGAAAGCTTGGATTTTTTTTTTTCTCCTCCCACACGGAGCCAGGAAAAGGGAATGGCCCTCAGCAATCAATGTAGATCAGCCAAAACGGCTCCCCATGCTGCACAGTGATAGAGTGTGTAGCGGCAGAGAAATGGAGATCGTTTCTGTGTCTTCTGTGCGTGTGCGGGGGTGTGCCTGTGTGTGTGTATTACATTGAAAAATAACAGCAGAGGAGATGCGCACATGAGCCAGGTGGGAAAGGAGAGAGATGTTTTTTCTTCTTTCCATTTTTCTAAGAAGCACTCCCATAAAAGCAACCCCAGAGCCCAACCATCGCTTGAAGCTTCAGGGAATCTGTTGTCTTAATCACACGTCTCGTTTTGCTTACACAAAAATACACACAAGCCCACACACGCACATTACTGATGCCTATGTCCACTCCCGTTTGGATTTGTTCTCCTTGTTGTCTCTCTGAGCCCCCGCGCGACTCCTCTGTATTCATATGAGTATTTAAAACAAATCTGTTGTCTCTGGAGGTAACGGCAGCTGAGACGTGGAGGTCTAAGCCGAGAGACGCGGGGCCGGCAATTAGAACAACAACGTGTTCGAAGACGAGGACCGGGATTGTTGCTGCGGGCCGGGTGGGTGGTGGAGGGTGGGGAGTTCGCTGCGTCTGACGATGGCAGCTGTCATGTTTTCTTGCCGCAAAGACAGAAGCAGAGTCTTTCTTTTGTCACCCAGTACATCTTGGGAGCTTCTGTGTACTTTAATGAGCAGCAGAACCTACGAGCATATAAAACTGTGTGACATTGTGCAACTACACTGATGGTGACAGCATGAAGCTGTTGTTGTCATCGGCACGCTCGCGCAGATGCTCGTGGTACTAAATGACTGGCTTACTTTGATACTAGACCCTCAGCACTTACTTAAAGCCCAGAAGGAAAACAAAACAATTTTTGCACGTAACAGAGATGGCTGTAACCGGTCCTTTTGCATATTGTCGTGTGAAGCCAATCCACTTTCGTTTGTGTCAAATCGCAAGCCTACGCAATGTTTCTAAACACGCATTTCTGTACGAGGATACAACTGACTGTCAACACAAATGGCAAGTCTGAGCGATGATTTGGACTTCCTCTCAGAATTGACCAAAAAGAAAGAAACCATCCAGTGAACTGCAGGTGTGAGAAAGAAAATGGCTGTAATGACTTGGAGCTGACCAGAATGTGTTAGGGTAGGGAGTACCGCTGGGAAAGGGCTGTCTGCCATACTTACAATACCTATCATTTCCACGATTTGATCTCAGATCAGCATAAGTCAAAGGTGACCTGGATTGAAGGTTGTATGAATATATGGAAATGGAGCATACCCTGTAAAAAAGATGTAACAGTAAGGGTGTACCCTCCCTCCTGCCTACTGATAGACCCCTCACCTCACCACCCTTGACGTTGAAAGATTAAGGTGCAGTGGATGAATAGATGGATTAACTACAAGGGGGACTAGCAAGGGCAGTAAACTGTGTGCCCTTGATAGTACTCAACATTGCTATTTTAGAGGTTATTTCACTGGAAACTTGTGAGAAACCTGAATTTACCACCCAAGTGATGCATGCATGTGTGTAAGCTTGTGCCTACTCTGATGGGAGAGAGGTCAGCACACTCTGGGGTTGTCTCACTGGTTTGTTCTGCCTTTTACTTTGTTTTTGGCTGGATTAAAATATTTCGATTACCTTGTAGAGCCAGATATAACACTTGCATATCAAATAGCCACTCGATACCCACATCTACTATAGGTTTATATAACTGAGATGCTGATGCTTACGGATTTGCACGGACCTTGTAATGATATAAAAGAGAACAGAATCAGTAAAACAGTATTGTTAACAACTCAGCTCACATGTTCAACATTGAAATTACTATTTGAAATGGCCCTACTGAACTGTTGCATAGATTTACCCAATTCTTATTACACCCAAGGAAGACAAGCCAGTCAGGTCTTGCTGAATTGTCTTAGAAATTCACAAACGGGTATAAGCATGAATTTACCTGGCCTGAAAAAAAATTGCTTGATTTTGCTGCCTTGTATGGTAAAGTCTTGTTAAATTGAAGTGATTTAATTAACACTAATGTAGTTAATTCAGTCTATGTTACTTGTGTAGATTGTTGAAATTCTCTGTATGTTGATCTTTGTCTTTATCAACACCTGAAAACTGTCCACGCCGCTTCTAAAAAGAAAGATGGGGCTTGGTACCTTCGTCCCTGTTGTGTTTCCTCACTTTCAATGGCTTCCCAGTTTGAAAAACAGGCACTTTTTAAAAAAAAAAAAAAAAGGTGGCATTGGACAACTTTTCTTGTCCAAATTGCACATTTACAACTCAATCAAGCCTTCCAGCCACACATTGTTTCCTGTGTAGGCAGTTGAGTTTAGGGTTATGACAAACTATTTACACAAAACAGCATCGATCTTGACAATTGTAATTCAGTACTGGAATCTACTGTGTTTCTTTATTGACTGCGCATGTGGCACATTAACTTTAACAACAGTATCTTAAGCACCTGTGACACCATTTGCCCTGTTTTTACTACAAGGTTCGGCTCAGCTCGACTCAATTTGCACATTTTTGCCATTGTTGTTGCGGGTATTTTACAGGAGCTGCCGCAGCTGAGGTTCCAAGCTAGCAGAGCTGATAATGAAAGGTGATGTTGAAGTGCTTCGAACCACTGCAGCGAAGAAAGTTATCACTGGAATTGTCATGTGAAATGTCTCTGCACCAGGCGACACACTCCTTCCCACAAAGAAACGCTGCTGTATGCCCAACCAAGCCTCTTTGGGGTTTTTTTTTGTTGTTGTTCTAATCAAAGAAGAAGCTTGTTTCAAATCTTGCTGCTTTTTGCACCAACATGCTTCCTGGAGACAAACTGTACCTCACTGCTGTTCAGTGTGACAGAGCATATTCAGTCACAACACATAGCAGTTCACAAAACCATTAAGGAGCAAAACGGCACAGATTTCTTGCGCGTAGACTGTGTGAGAGACAAAAAAATTTAAGATTAGATTTTTGATTTCTCAGGGTTTTTCTCTTAATATTTCTTTGTTTTGATTTATGGGAATTTAATGGAAAATGCTGATGATCTAAAATGAGTATGCCAGAAAAGCCGAGCAGCACTTTGACGTGACTTGATTGTGATGGCAGGTTAACAATGCAATAAGAGTTGGCAATATTTGAGTCACTATTTCATACCCGTTTCATTTTTCTGGAAAGAAAAACAGGAAGTTATGTAAATGAGAACTGCCAGTCACCATCCACAGAGGAACGCAGACTCTAATGGAGCTTTGTGTCACATCTCTCCTCGTCATGGCATTGAGGCTGTGTTATTGTAGCACCCTTAGATATTACCTAGATGTTGCCTCGAATGTACTTGTTAATTTATTCCTTAAATATTGCCTGTGTGTTTCTGTCTTTAAAAAAAAAAATAGAAAATGAACCCCAATGCAGGAGGAATTAATTCAGTGTTTGTACTCATCTCTCAGAGATACTGTGCCTTGCAAAAATTGATATCCTTTCAACTTCTTTTCACATTTTGTCACATAACTACCAATAGTCAATGTATGTTTATGGGATTATTGTAATAGTGCATTACAAGGAAGTAGAAGGTAAGAATATAATTGGTTTTCCCATTTGTTTTCACTAGAAAAAAACTGATAAATGTGGTGATTAATTCCATTCATCTTCCTCAGTCAATTTTAGAGTCACGTTTCTCAGCCATTACAGTTGCCAGTCTTAGGCGGTATGTCTTTATATCCTTTGCAAATTAAGAAATTCTGCCGGTTTGCAAATCTGCATTAGCTCAGTCAGGAGAGCATCTGTGGGAGCAAAGGTTCCAAGCAATTTGAATTTCCTCCTATGTGACTAGCTTTAAACATGACTTCTTGTTGATTTCTTTTAACAATATCTTCTTGACTGCCAATCTTCCACGGAGGACATATTTGATGTCTGCTAGTATATCCTGGTGACAGGTTCTTCCAGTTGAGTCTTGGATCACTGTAGCCCAGCATCAGCCTCTTGCCAGCTTCTGTGATTAATACTCACCATTCCCAGTTTAGGGACAATATCTTGGTAGGTTTAGGCTTGTTCTTTATTATTTTCATTTTTGGATGATGGATTGCACAATGTTCTGTCAGATGTTCAAAGTTTGGGAGTTATTTTGAAGCTAACCATGGTTTAAATTACTCCACAACTTTAACCTGGCATGTTCCTCTACTTAAATTACTTTGTTCTGGATTTTAATTAATTAGTGGTTACAGGGTATGATTCCTGTGCGAGCCTCATATGTACAATGTGTCCTTTTTCTTTTAATTCGGAGCTATGCACTACCACATACAGTCGCAATAAACTGCTTTTTTTCTTTTTACAGCTTCAACACGACAAAATGTGCATTTTAACAAGACACTGTAGCTACAATAACTTGTTTCTTGCTTCATTTTGTTTCAACTGTTTATTGAACAAGATAACATTTTTGGGCCACATTGTGGATTAGGAACCCTTTTACGCTAATTCCTGTCCTTCATTCAGAGAACTTTTTGGATTAGCTGATTGTCATCACAAATCATTTGCTGCAGCAATTTTCCCCTATTCATAAGCTTCACTTATGTTTTCACAAAAAGAAAAGATGTCTGAAATTGCTTTTAGGGTTTTGTAGTGATCAGGAATTCTGCTCAGGTCCGAAGTGAACGCTTTAATTTCCCAGTAGCTCGGCTGGAAATTGGTGAAGACCGTTGTTAATTTAGACAGAAGCTCCGAAGGAATTAGCATGTAGGTTGTGTGTTTGGCTCCTCCGGCTCCACATATCCACCTCCATCGGTTCCTCTGTCAGACAAATGAACGTGTGCGAGCGGGACCGTCCCCTCGCACCTGTCGACACTGATGCGCAGATGGGGAGATAATTGCAAAGGGATGATTGTTAAGCAGATAATTGGAGTTTCCATACCCCCTGACAGGAGCTGGTCTGGGCTGCGCTTCTGACCCGCTGCCCAGGTAAGCATTTATGCAGCAGGCGGCCGGGCCCCGCAGATTGGGAAACGTGGCGAGAAACGTCAAGGAGGAGAGACGATGACAGGGTTAGAGACTGAAACACAAGAAGGGAGAGGGAGAAAGAGAGAGATGTATGGAACTGAGGGGAGTGTTCTCACACCCTCGATTAGCCATTAAATGAGGCGACGCGGTGCCATTGTTTTATTACTTAGAGGAAATGGAAGAGATCTAGATTTCACGGTGTGGTTCCTATGTTTCCCACTGCTAGGCTGGCATCTGTTCTCTTTGTTCACAGCGTTCTCTCCATCATCTTCTCTCACAGGCACTAATACCCCATTTTATCCACATTCTGTTTGCCGTCACCTACATGTGCGATGGCTCACTTTCATTTTGTCTCATGCTTATTAACCTTCCATTATCCTCTTTTCATCGAAATCACTTTTAAGGATTCAGAGTCCCCAAGTAAGAGTGAAAGACCCGCTTGGTTGCTCAGATGGTCTCAAATCCTGGCCTTTTTCTGTGATTTCTTTCTCTAGTTTCGAAATGTTCTTTTCAAATCTCACTCTTTCTCTTCTTCTCATACATTTCTCTTTTTTTTCACAAAACACCACAAACAGTGGCACAAATCCTGTTTTATTTTTCTTGCACAGGCAGTATATCTTACTCTAGCTGTCTCTGCCAGGGAACAGCAAGCACCCTTCGCTGGAGCGCAGCAGTCTAAGGGGCATGTGGGTACATTAGAAAGATGGGAAAGCAGTGAGGCAAAACCTAGTCTCCCCCCCCTCCTCAAAATCTTCAAAAAGTCTCCCGGCTCACTACCTGGACTCACTCGATGGAGTCTGCATGGATGAAATAATCTCTTTCCGCTACATTGACACATTATCCCTGGAGGTGCTAGTTGGCATGAATCTTTTTTTTCTTCTTCTTCTCCCTTTTCTGAGAACAAATTTCGAAATCTTTTGCCGGAGATCCCAGAGAAAGCTGCTCATAAAGTGAAACCCTCCCACTCAGTCGTGTCTGCAGACTGTCGTGCGGATCCTGGTCGGAGTTGCATTTCCGTCCCCCAGTTCCCTGTTCTCTGCACAGAAGGAGATTGATTGCGATGCATGACTCATGCTGTGTTGGCGGTCCCACGGACTGGGCCACCCCCACCCATCACCTGGGGGATTCTTTACAAGCACGGGGTGTGTGTGCGTGTGTGTCTGTTGAGGTGTGTGCATGGAGCATCTATACCCTCATAGTAAGACGTAGCTCTGCTTTCTTCTACATGTGTGTACGTAATGAACCAGTTATTGACTTCTTTTGCTGTGCCTTTCATTTCCATCGCTGATTAGCTCTGCAGAAGATAGATGGGACCCGTGGGACCGCAACATGCTCTCTGTTTTTTATTACATGCATTATCTGGCAGTTATTAGCTATGGGTGGCTGAGTGGAGGACAGTAGTACCGTCTTGCAGTGTCTGTTGTCACTTGTGTTTATCTCCTATCAATGTGCTCTGCGGTTGATTGAGTGACCTTTCACCCTTTGGAGATGGTGTACATTACTGCCTGATGTGACAGTAATGGCTCTGCTCCCACCACCATTTAAAAAAAAATAATGGCCAAGTAACTGTCGGTAGGGGATATTTACTCCACTAACCAGCCATAAAAGGAATATAAAGTCGCATTTAATTAAATTGTGTTCAGACTTTGTGATTTTGTCATTTTTAAAAAAGAGCTAATAACTCTCTACACAGATATAGTGTATAAATTAATGCAGTATTTTTCTTTTCACTTAAGACTGAGCATTGACAAAAATACCAACAATGTAATGATAACTCAAAATAAGTAATATACATCGTGTTCAGTATTTAACAAACTTCATTTTGCGTCCACAATGTAGAGCTTTTCTTCTGACAAGGCATTTGTTTTGGAGATGACACTGTGACAGAACATGTGAAAAGGTTGTGGATCTTGTTACTAGTGATATATGTTCAAAACATAAACACAAAAAATAAAGTCATGGCTAGTTACACCACAGAATGAATGCTTCTGTCTGCAAAATAATCTAATCAGTTTGAGATCACTGAGGCTCAAATACAGCCAGATAAAAGCACATCTCAACCAACATATTCCTGTGGGAAAGCAAGGCAGTATTGTAACTTTGGTACTTGTTGTTTTTTTAATGTCAGAGTGGAGGTTTCTGTACCTACACTGTAAGTTTTGATCCTGCCTTACACCCAGCCATATTCTAATACGCTGCACTGTGATTGTTTTATTATTGTATTATAAACCCTGTGAAACACTTTTCCTTTTTTCATTTCTAATGGTACAGAAGATTAAAGCTGCGGTATGTACCTTTTATAAAAGAAATATGCTTTTTTAAAAGTATTTATTAAAACTGTCACTACGTCGTGACAGTATAATATGAAACAAATAATGTGTGCAAAAATTGAGCTCCTTGCTTTGTACCAGTTTGCTGTGATTTGCACAACATCGTCAGAAAAAACAATCAAAGTCAGGAGGAGGGTCTTAGCACTGTCAATCATTCTCGTGTACACGCCACTTACACTCTCTTCCTTTCTCTCTGCTACGCTACAGCTGGTTCACCACGAAGGAGGCTGCCATGAATGCTCAGGCTAGTTAGCATGGCCACCAATAATGGTGGATAAACAGTTTTACATTAAGTTGTTTCTCTGCCATTAGCATGTTTAGCAGCACTTACACAAGATTGACTGATGGCACTAATACCCTCCTCCTGGCTTGGCTTGGATTGATCGTTTTGACTCGATAGTTTCAGACACTAATAGTAGCACTTGGGAGGAAGTGGATAATCACAATCTTTTCACAGATTATCTGTCTCATACTGTCATGGCGGCACTTTTAACAAATATGTAAAAAAAAAAAAACATTTTTGTAAGATTTACATACAGCAACTTTAACCATGACAAAATAGAAACATTGGATTGTGTCGGATGAATCTGAATTTCAGACATCTTTAAAGAAATAAATGTTGCTTTCCATTAAACAAAACCTAAAAAGAACAACAACACCAAGCAAAACTAAAAACCCTAGGGTTTTATTAGTATAGGCTCCTTTATGGGCCGTTGGCAAAATCAACAAACTCTATTGTAATGGCTGCATTCATACTAAACACCATATTGAGATTTTTAGAGCAACATATGCTGCCTTCAGCCTTGCAACCGACGGTGCGACCTGTTCGTGGTGAATCCCGCTACTTGCTTGTTGGTTACTGGGATAGACTCCAGCCCTCCTGTAATGCTGAACAGGATGAAGCTATTACAGAAAATGGATGAATGGATATGCTGCCTTCAAGATGACATATTATCTAAGGATGTCTATGTACTACCAATAGTTTAACTAAATGATTAACAAGATGCAAGGACAGAAACAGCCATAAATGAATTATTTTTGCTTTTCTCCCCATTAGTTTGTTCAGATATCTGTAGATAAAAAGCACATTTGGCTTCACATTTTGCAGCTGCTGAGGGATATGGCGTTGTTGGTTAATAATGACATCGAATTGACTTTTTAAGCCTGACTGGAGCTGCAAAATTGAGGCATAATGTACAGTCATATTCAATAAATAAGTACATACATACCCAGGAGTCTCATTTATCAGATTAAGATAAAAAAAAAACAACAACAACCTTTAAGCAGGTATTAGACACACTTTAATTAAGCCCAGTTATGTTTTTAATAATTGTTCTTTTATAAGTCGGATTTAATATTTTAATATTAAATGTCATGTTTTCATTAATTGTAAGTGGAAAATCATTGTAATGAACAGAAGTAAGGTTTTTCAAACTTCTATTTGTGTGCAATTAATCTATGTAATGTGTTCCACTAAGTCATAAGCTCCTGAAATAATTGAACTTTTCAATAATATTCAAATTTATTGAAAGGATTTGTATACATGTTCAGTCTGACTCGATCTAATAGCCTGGGCTAAATTTGTCAAGCCATCCCTGGAGAAACATCTGTAATTTCTCAACACAGGCAAACAAGGATTTTTAAAAATATATATTATAATAAAAACATTCAGAAAAAAAAGATTTAATACAATAGATAGGTGGGATAAATTAGTGTCACTTTACAAGACCTGGGTTGGAGACTTTACCCCCAAAACAGGTTTTTTTCAGGATGATTGACCTTTGAAGCACAAATCACTAAGCTCCCTTAGGACAAACATCCTGCTGAAGTGAAATCCCATCGGTACCACAGGGAACATAAACCAAGAGAAAGACTTTTCCTCTCTAGTTTCCCTGGAGGGGATTTTCTCCTTTGTGCTGTTCTCTGTAGCTCACTGGATCAAGTTTTATGTAGTATAAATCCGGCCAAGAAGGTTGATGTTATGCCTGAGCTACTTTCTCTCTCTGTTTGCCCACATATTTCGGATCATTATTCTTTTGAAAGACAAAATCACCAACGGGTTTTACTTCTCTGGCAGAGCCCACCATATGTTTACGTAAAATATGCTAGTATTTCAAAGAGTCCATGATGTAGATTTTCTACGTATGCTTTTCTCCGTATTCATCCCACATTTCACATCAGACCTATCTAGAGTATTTTTTTATAGATTAAAAAAACCTCAGTGTTTGATCAAGTAGACAGTTAAATTGTGCACATTTTCACAGGGTTGCATTTGTGCATACCAGGAATTATTTTATATTTCCTGGTAGTCATGTCAAACAACCAGTTGGCTCCGAGATAGTCTCTTAACAAATGTTAGATTTGATCCCTGCTTTCTATTTCATCCTCCTGCTTGTTGGAATCCAAAGTTTTTTAAACTTCATAGTTACTCCTTTGATTGTAGAGACGGTCACATTTTGGCAACAAGCTATATTGTCTTGTAGCCGCTGCCCGATATGTAAAGATGGACACACATCTGCTTTGGTTAAATAACATGCTGTCTTGGCTTTCCTGTCACGAAGAATGACTAAATGGAACAGGAAGTAATAGATTCAACATTTTAAACTCCTACTCTCTGATTGACTTTAAAAAAAAGTACAAGTTAAAAAAAAAGATGCTTTAGCTCCATTTATGTCTTTCAGATACTTCTTGTCGTTAAGTTCTTACACAAAAGTGTCCATATTTATTCTATTAAACATGAAAAAATAGCATGTTAAAAACATTCAGATATGTCTGTTGTATTTTTTTTCTTTTTTTTAGATTTTAAGCAAGCTGATTTTCTGTAATGAAAACACGTGTGATGTGGCAGCCTAATGCACAGGTTATCAAGCAGCAGCTCCAGCGGAGTAGCTGGAAGGAAGGTACCTTATTGAAGGACACCTTGAAACAGACTTCATCATCTGTTTGCCAAGATATTTGGTAAATATTAAAGTGCGTTCAGATAAATATGAAATAGCTGTGACATAAGGGGTCCTTGGATAAAGACTTTTTTTTTATTTAAATGTAACTCTCAGGCATCTGTCGGACATATTTTCTATTCATCCATCAAGAATTAAAATGCTGTTTGATGTAATGTTTGTTTACTTGTCACGTCAAACTTAAATTCTGCGGTTAAATATTTATAAGTAAATATGAGGGGTTCAGCATTGCTCAACAGCTTCCATTTGCGAGCTATCCCATCATCCAGAAATTTGGATGCAGGAGAAACTGTCACAAACATGCCCTCTTTGTGCAGCCGGCACAGACACGTCTGTCATTTGATATTTGGCTCATGCTAAGCAGAGGAACAGCTGCCGGGCACAGGAAACAGAACAGGGAAGACTTGAGTTGCATGAGTTGTTTCTGACAGCTCCTCCTTTTGTGCGAGTATCACTCCCTTTGGGATTTTAGTTGCTATTTTATTTTTATTTTTTTTATGTCCTGCAGCCCAAAACACTTTGTCCACAACAAATGTAAATTAACTTGTTTGTTCACAGAGAAAACGTTTAGAAAGTGAAAGCACAGATCCCAGAGAGCTGTCCTCCTCACTCTCAATGTACAGTAGGTGTTTATACAAAAAAAAAAAAAAAAAGAGTACTTTTGATTTGTTGACTGCAGGGAAATTGGGGAGTTTAGTTTGATTTTGTTCATTTGGTCTTTTTTGTGGTTACATATTAATGAAGGCAGACAGCATGTGGATTTTGTGGAAGTGGAAACTTCCTTGACCAGTATGAAATTTTCACACATGTAGGAATTCTACAGTCGCTTAGTTTGGAAAGTAAACCCTTACAATACTTTACAAAAGCATTTAAACCTTTAAACTCGCTGATATGAAATGTTTTTAACACTGTTTTAAGAAGTAAAGATCCTAATCTTTACTTCTTAAAGATCTTCATGATCAACAATCGTGTTGAGTTTGTAAAATCATTTTGGTCTACAATAATTACATCTGAAATGCTTTTGGGGCATCTCTCTACCAGATGAATCTAGGGATTCAACCTTGATTCCAACCTGATCTGTTGGCAACAATGTCTTGGTAAACGGTCACAACTTTATCCCTGAATTTGGTAAAAATGGAGCTGAGAAAATTGTACAACTAAGCAGTGACTTATCGGATGAAAGGGCTGCTCGTAAGACTGCGCTTCTCTGTCGGATTGTCTGATTGTTCATTAGTGTCGCTTCCTCTTGCCCGAATGAGTAAAAGAGCCTAAGCTTTTCTTCTCAACAGAGTAGCTTAACACTGCATATAAACAGCTAAAGCCAGGGGACATTTGTAAAAACGAAGCAATAAAAAGGAGCATAAAAAGCTTTTAAATTTGAGCCACCATAACTTTGCCTCTGGTTTATATCTATCCACCATAATAGCTGTGATGGATGCTTAATGGGTATTATCGCTTACTTGTTTGGAATCTAAATGCAAATTTGGTGCAGCGGAACTGAACTGGAGATCTTCCGTTATTTCCCTAAAAATATCTGCGGATTTTTCAAAGCCGAGCGAGGGTTTTTGGTTGTTTTTTTTTCCTGCAAATTTGCTAATTCCTTCAGGGAGGAGAAGACTAATTATGACAAAATGTCCAAACAGTCGCAATTCCCAGCCCATCTTCCAAAAGCTTCGGAGCCACTGTAATCCCTGCCAGAGAAACCGAGCGTTGCCCGGGCAGCCTCGGTCCTGCCGCCGTGGCAGCTGTAACCGTGGTGAGGTGATCAGGGATGCCAGGGCGGACAGGTGTTGCTGGGGTCTTCGAGATCACTTGAGTTGTTTCAGGCCCGACTCAAATGTCGCTGCACACGTGGAGTAGCAACTAACAAGCCGCTCACACACACACCAACACGCGCACACACACCCCCACTCTGTTGCTGATATATCCTGCTAGGTTAGCTTTGGCTGCTGGGTCTCGCTAATGGCCTGTGTCTTTCTTATGCGGAGCAGACAAACACATGTTTGGCCTGCCAGCTCAGAGAAAGGGGCCTTTGCCACATGGCTAAATAATTTTTTTTATTTTGCAGGTATGAGAAATGAGAAATGACTTATGCTCAGTGAAACATGTTAACTCCGCTCCTGGGCAGAGTAATGGGACACTGCACGAAAAGTCAAACAAGCTCTCATTACCTTTCATCCAGGCAGAACGCGGAGGACACCTCTGAAATCGGCCCTGGAAAATTGTAACGCACGCTTGTGGAAGGCAGCGGATCAAAAAGCATCCATTTACGAGTGAGAGCATGTGCAGACCATGAAGGGAAGATAGTTCTGTTACTGAGTCAGTGTGGCGAGGCGCAAAATGTCTATTTCAGGGCTGCTTTAAGTAGGGTGACTCACCAGGCTTTTGGAGCACTTCGGGCTGCATATGTGTTTGTGTGTGTGGGCATGTATTTTTATGTGATAACGCTGATTATTTTTTTTTCTCTCCCTCTCTCCCTGTATCTCCGTCACACACACGTGCCTGCCTGGAGGGGGCAGGTCTGTGACAGGTTAGGCGTTTTGGGTCTTGGCCATCCTTTCTCTCTCTCTCTCTTCCTCTGTCGCTGCTTCAGCTCCGAGCAGCAGGCTGGCCTTTGCGCGGGTCCAGGCAGGAATTTCAATCTGTTTGGTAAATACTGAGATAAGTGAGGCCCACCCATCACCTCAGCAGAAAATAGTCCAGGCCAGACCACACGAGTGTAAAGAGATTATGTTCCACCGAGAGGATATACCTTACAAGAAAAGAAAGCTATTAACATCAATTTGGCATTTTAAGACGTACCGGGGTGCGGAGAAAGCACTACGTGGCATACAGAGAGTGATTTGGAGAAAGAAAGGAGAAGAAATGTGAGACGGAGGGAGAAAAGCGAATGAGAGATGAAAACCACCTCCTGCAGTTAGGAAAATGTCAATGGAGCCCTAGGGATGCATTGATTAACCTCTCTGTTCCTCACCTCCTCCACTGAAGCCAAGAGCCACACCAGTGGTGCATAAACATGATTTTAATTGGAAGACTTCAAAACGCCTCGAGAAAGATGACAATCTCTTTTGTCTCTCTTTTGTTCCTGCTTTTTATCCACAAATTCTTTTTTTTTTTGGTCTGTATTCCTGATTGGATTTGACTCTTCAGCTCAGTTTAATTCAATTAGGCCTCTGTGTTATGGATTTTCCCCACACATGTACTGTTTTGATCTGCAGATTGTTTTTAATAAATGCGGGGAAGAAAATCTGCACATGCCTACAACTGATTGGCTAATTGTTAGTTTTGGTGTTTTATCTGAACTCTGTAACATTTAATCAGAAATGCAGTTTAGACCTGTAGTTAAATCATCACAGCCTGGAAATTTAATCACAGGGTCACCAACATTTTACCAAAGAAAGTTTTCACGTTACACTCTGTGTCATATGACTGTTTTTGCAAAAAATAAAAATAAATAAAACATTTCCCCAAATGCATTGCACATTTTACCTTGACGTTATTTCACATGAAAGATAACTTAAATTAAAAGTGTAGAGGTAAAACATTACTTATCCCCGGCTGGTTGTGTATTTGGAGAAACGTTTTTGAAGGAACAAACATCCATTCTATTTACCAATGTGAAATATTTAGATTTTTTACATATCTAGATTTTATTTCAGGTTTTACAACATGCATAAACACAAATTAGCAAATTGTATCTTTATTGAAATATTTAGTTAATATTTAAAAAATCACACACTTATAAATAAGATGTGCATTGTTTAAAAAATATACTTCTAGACTCTTCCAGTGTAAAAAAAAAAGTGACGTCAAAGCAGGGCAACAAATCTGAGCAGGGTAATAAAATTTGCAAAGTCCCTCAGGTTTGTTTCATCTGAATGATAAATGAATACATTTTTTTGTGTCGGTGTTTGTTAATGCGGATGGAATTTATTTAATGTTTCATGAACAAGACCCTTAATAATAAAAAGGATTTTAACATAACAAGATTTCAGAAATGAATAGTTTAGGTTTCTTTGTGTCACTCGGCTTTCTATTTCTGTATCATCAAAATAAAAAATAATAAAAAAACAATTACCAACACCATTTAGAGATATTCTTTGTCACCTCACTCCATCTTTCTTTAGACATCTAATCCTTAATCCTTGGTTTGCTGATATTTAGAATCCTCTATTTACATTGAAACACTTAGAAATTAGATGGAAAATGTCTCTTGCTGGCACCTTCTGGGTAAACAGAGGTCTTCTCCGACTGAAAAGAAAGAGAAGGAATTTCCTGCAATTTTAATATTGCGGCAGTTTCCACTTTAAATCAGGTTGTCGGAGAATAACCACAATGAAATCACACAGCAGTGAAGCTAAAAGCATACATGTAGCCATTCCGATTGATTATTTGCAGTCAGTGTTTTTTTTTTTTTATTTACGGTGCGTAAAAAAAAATAATTTGAGAAAACATTTTTATGACTGTAGGAGTCACACTGTCCCCACAGTCTATGGAATAGCTTGTTGTCCAGCCAAGAGTGCCTTATTTACCATTGATTTCTTTAAAAAAAAAACACTTTATCTAATTTTCTTACTTTCTGTTTTGTCCTTTCCAGTTTGCTCCCAGTTCTCCAAAGGTGTGTACGCCATCATTGGCCTCTATGACAGGAAGACTGTAAACATGCTCATGTCGTTCTGCGGCGCGCTGCATGTCTGCTTCGTCACGCCATCCTTCCCCATTGAGACCGCTAACCAGTTTGTCATCCAGTTGAGGCCTGAACTCCAGGACGCTCTGGTGGGAGTCATCGAGCACTATGGGTGGAACAAGTTCGTCTACATGTACAGCTCTGACTCAGGTAGGTTGTTTTCACACTGCGTAGATAAGATTCGGTCATTACCAGAGAAGGTGATTGTGTAGCTAGTTTGAACATTTGGTGTGTGTGTGTGTTTGTGTGTGTGTGTGTGTGTACATTTTTCTCTAAAATATTTGAGAAGACTGTGATTCACATCACCAGGGTGACAGAAGTCATCTTTTCACAGACAGACTTAAAAAAAAAACACCAACCTGCTCTGACTTGCATATAAAGTACAGTAGGTAACAGAACAAAATATTAGTCTTTTTATCGATCTATCACTAACTGCAACTTGTGCCTCCATGCTTCCTCTTACAGTAAAAATGGTATTAACATTCAGTTCAACCATTTTAATGAAACTCCTGCAAAGGCAGACAGAAATTAGGCCGAGCACCTGTCAACCTTCTTCTGTATAGCCAGAAAACTTTACCTTATGCCTTGCCATCTGTGCCAGGTGTTGCGGGTTTCAGAGCATGACCATGGTTGGTTCCTGCTGCTTTTTGCAACAAAAAATAACACCCACTTTACATAAAGTACATATCCATATGTGCTTTTAGCTGATGCATAAGTGTAGAGCGTACAGGACTCATGTCCACTCGTATGTTTGACCTGTTGGAGTAAAAATAAGAAAGTTATTAAAAGCCAGTGATTGCACAGACGTCTACCTCTGTTTAGACTGATGTCTGGCTTTGACTGTTCCTGATTTTTTTATTTTTTGTTATTTTCCTCAGCCTACTTTATTATCTATTCAAGAAATGTCAGATTGTGTGTGTGCGCGCAGGCGTGTGGGTGCGTGCGTGGGCGTGTGTGGGTGTGTGTGTGTGTGTGTCCAGGGTCACCTCTGTGTATCTGAGTTGTGGGATGAAGCGGGTGAAATCCATATCAGTGGTCCTCAGTTGCCTGGATACTACCGCTGCAGTCGCCATTCCTACCGAGTTATTTTAAGCCCTGAAGAAAAACCCAATTTACTTCAATTTGTCTTGTTTGTTTATGCATTTTCCTTATGGTTCCATATGTTAACTTTAAATATTTATGCATGATTTGTATCTTTTAAAAAAAAAAGTAGGTGTACTATCTTGTGGAAATACTCTTTTTTTATTATTTTCGAAATTGTGAATGTGTGAGCTTTTAAAGATTTGATCGTCTTGGGTACAAATTTAATGGTTTAGATTTATTCTTTTTTATGAGAAAAGTAATTATTCTAAGAATTGTAGACATCTCGATAAGCTGTTTATTTTAGCTGTCATGCTAACAGTCTTAACAGGTTAACATTTGATTTTTTAACATTTGTTTAAATAAAAAGACTGAGTGTCTGGTAGTCAAGCACCAAATACATGAGATGTTTGCTACTGAAAATAAAATTCAGTCAGACGACTGTCTGTCAATAAGTGGAGGAGGGTTTGAATTTCTCTAAGCTCCATATGAGTTGAACTGCAAGCACTGTAGAACAGAAGGATTTATCGGTTTCCATCAAAAATACTCACACTAAGCTGGTTTGTTTTTTACCTACAGCCTGGGTAAAACGAAATTACTTTTTTTTTTTTTTCTGCTGTCCTTAGCATGACCTTGAACTAACTTAAAATGTACAAAACACTTCTGCCATTACACTACGTCATTATTTATTGAACAAAGATCCTAAATAGCAGAATTGAGTGAAAAAACAACATATCCAACATATCACGTGTCTTGTCTTTCATTTTCCTCTTTTTATTTTTTTGGAGACATCCATGTTGTTTGATGAATGAGTGGCTCATCTTTTTTTAGTTTCAAAGGCCAAGAAAAGAAAAAAAAAAAAATTTGATAACCCATTTACCCTATCGTGAGCAATATTGAGGAAATGGGCTCCAGAGCTGTTATTTTTCTCTTCTCTCAATTGCCAGATGCCCAGGTCTCCATGTACCGCCTCTGGCTAAAAAGGTGCTTATCACAGCCAGATTCCATTATGATATTATTCTCTTCCAGGATGCCTTTGGAAGACCATTTTTTGCCTCTGCATCTCCTGAGAGGCTCCCTGTCAGGCGGGCTCTGATTTATACGGATGCATTAGGCACGTTCAGAAGCAGAAGATGCTATTTGATGCAAATACAACAATTCGAAAGGAAAAGAGAAGCAGGGGAGGAATAAAGAATAGATGGAATAAAGAAACGGATACTCTAATGGTGATAATCCAGCCGCACTGATGACCTGATGAAAGCGCGATTTACCCTGGGAAACGGGTGAATTCCAAGTTTTGTTTAAGAAGGATCCAGACTAAAAATCTAAATACATGGGAAGAGATCCAAAGACCTACTAGTTAGTTTTGCCCTTCGCCCTTTTTTATTGCAACACTGGTGGTATAACAAGCTGGTGCTGGTTTATTTGTCCAAGTATTTGCTGTGGCAGCAAATCCTGAAATAGTTTCTAATTACATCAAATTCTCATAGTAATTTTGAGCTGGTGAAATAAATTGTTAAATAAAGATATTTTAAGAGTTTCCATCATGTCTTTATTTTTCGTACATTATACATGTTCTCCATTTCATTTGTGGTAAAGGACTTGTTTTTTGCAATGCTTGCAATGCTTGCCAACGACATCTGTTGTTGGATTCCTAATATGCAAATTAGTACAGAGAATAATCCAGTTGCTAATTTTAGAACATCTTGAATGCTTTCAAATGGAGTTCTCAAAAGTTGTAGCATAACATACACAATAATCTACAAAACTAATAACTCTAAGCACATTACGGTCTTGGGAAATAAATAACGGTATTGGAAGAAAATTTAAAAAAAAAACAATACAAGAAAAGAGAATGAATAATTTCACTCTGTGACATTTGAGAGTGTTTGTGCTGCCTGGTGCTGTGCGTTTTGCCGAAAGCTTTAAAGACACCTGAAATTGACTCCATTGAGCGATAGCTGACCCACTGATCTTTTTCACAACAGTGATTAATTATTTCCCGTGTTCCCATGCCTGTCATCAGTTACAGAGCTACTGTTAAATCTGTCACCAGCGAGGGTGGCAATTATTCACTCATTAGCAACAGAGGATAAAAAAATTAAAAAAACAGCACCATCAAAGATGAGGTACATCTCCATGTTGCTTTGCGGGAATGTCTCTCTAGCTCCTGTATCTAATTTATTCTCGACATCCTTCCATTTTTCTTGCTTTCTCATTTATTAAGGTGTTGCAGTCATATATGACGCTGGAACGCCATTTGTCTTTTTTTTTTTTGGTTAATGACCTGGTGTCAAATAGGCAGCAGGAAATTCCTGGAGAGCAGCTGCTGTGCATTTTAATAAGACCAAGCAGCCATCTTTCATGTTTGCCAGCCACGTTTATTATTGTTATTTTGATGAAGTGTGCGTTGTTGTTTTTTTTTTTTGTTGTTGTTGATGATAAACCAGATACTGAACCGCCAGACATTCTAAAGATGTTGTGAGTGTAGCAAAAATAAAAAATAAAATAAAACATAATAAGCAATAAAAAAAACCAACCTCATCAAATGCTGGTTTGCATCTCACAATTTTCTAATTGCTACAATTCATTTAGATTACAGCAGCCAGTTCAGTGTGGGCGAAATTACTTTATTTACTCTGTGAAACGACTGCGACTGCCAGCTTGAGAGGAATCTGATCGGTCCTTTGCCAGCAGCAGCACAGAAGTACAACAGTGAGTCAGACTGTAAATCAGAGCTCAAGATCAATGTGTTCCCTAATCGCCTTTTATTTCCTGTCTTACCATAAGCCCTCAGCTCATTGGCTGCTCTGCTTCTCTGTGATGTTCAAGTGTCTCGGCGGCATATCGGCGACAGCGTAATTGAGTATCGCCACCTGTAATTGGTGCTTAAAGAAAGCAAGTCTGGCGGGGTGTGTGCGCGCGCGTAGACCCCGATGAAGCCCGGGCCGATTATTTGTTAGCGTGAAAGCGGTGATTACTTAGGCCGGCGGCGCACAAGCCCGAGAAGCACACCTGTAAGTGTCAGAGTGCTTAATGGACTGTCCCGCTCATTACACTTTATCACTAAAGCTACAGGGGAGATTCTGATGGATAAGCTTATAAGTAGAAGTATGGGTCTCTGCACAGCTTCTGCTCGGTTCGCAAGGCGCTCTAATTTGCTTCCGCAGAACGCCAGCGTAATCGGGTTTCAAGTTATGGCACGAGAGAGGTAGACGTTCACGACTCGCTTTCTGGACACAAACGGCAGCCAGTCGTTCATCGTGCGTTGCAGGAATCCCCTTGATGAATGCATCTGAATGTTGTTTGTGCAGCAGCGGCTGACGCATCTTTTACTTTGTCTCTGCGCAGGGCTTTCGGTGCTGCAGAAGGTTCTGGACACAGCGGCGGAGAAGAACTGGCTGGTGACCTCGGTCAACGTGGAGAGCATGACAGGGGACTCCTTCATGAAAGTGTTCAAGGACCTGGACAAGTGGAAGGAGGGGAATATTATCATTGATTGTGAGACCGAGAGACTCACTGGGATTCTCAAAGAGGTAAAGTCATTCAGCGTCTGTGTTTTAGTAGGGATTTTAAACGAGGGAGTACGTCAAAGTCGTGCAATAATTGTGAAATTTAGAAAACTAGCATATTGTTTTCAAAAGGTTTTACGAATGAGAACTTAAAGTGTAGTGTCCATTTATCAACCTCCGAAATGTAGTTCATTTGGAGAATGATGCTACCAGATTTGCAAATCTAGAGTCAGAGATTGTTGTCCATCTTCTTTTGCATTATATGTTTTAAAATTTCCACTGCTAGAATATTGCATAATTACCAGTACATCAGACTATAAACCTACCTTCAACACCATGAGAAAAGAAACATATTTTGCTGTTGTTTTTCCTCATTATTCAACATCAGACATGACATGTTCAACAAGTTTGGTTCCAAAAACGCTGCACTTATTTTGTAAAAGAAAGTACTTTAGACTGGCAAAAAAATCCACAATGACAAACCATAGTTACCTGTTAAACACACACTAACACACTGACAACATTCGATAGTGTGGTAGCATACAACAACAGCGATATTCAGTGACTGAAAGAGCAGCTTTTAAAATAAAGGACAAGTTTCTTTAGAAAAAACCCACCAAAAAACACTCACTGCAACATGATGCTTTAGGATAAATTAAATAAAGTATAATCAGACCATGAATTTTTGTTCAATCATCCATTTTTATAGAATTATCTTAGAATGACTTTCCAAATGAACCCTGACACAGTCAAGAACACTCCAGTGCAACACTGAGATTAAAAGCACCATATTTCAGCAAATGACACGGAAATACAGCACAGATAAGGTCAGGCTGAGACCCGACACAATAGAGAGCAGGGATTAGAACAGCAGCTTATCGATGCATGTAGATTTTTAACTTGAAGTGCTGTACTCTTTAGATTTGAATAAAAAAAGGCAGCATAATCCAATGACTGTTTTAAATAAACCCAGTGTTGTTCAGGCTTGACAAAGCAGCAGCACAGACATCAGAATAAAAGCTGCTTCACATAGCTAAGCAAATTAATTACAGCCACTACAGACAAATGTGTCTCCTTTTGAGGGAGGCAGAGATAATAAAGCCCTTCTTTTTTCTCTCTCTCAGTTCATCAGTTATCAGTTTTGGTGGAGATGTGGTAAAATCTATCATCCAGACTGACTTTATGCTAAGTGTCTATTATTTTTTTTATTTATATATATTTATCTTGTCATTACTCATTGAGCCACAGCTGATTTTCCTTTACAATCATCCCATCACTTTTTTTTCTTAATCCAACATCTGCGCTACTAAAAACCCTGTTGATAGTCACTTTATATTTCTAACAATGTAAATCTTCCACATGGACGGGGGAGAGAGTCCAGTGAGCTAGGTGCCGAGGGGTAATGGTTGCTATGGAAACCGTTACATGGCAACGATAGAACTTGAATAGTTCCATCGTTGCCATTTCAGATGTCACGTGTCTGAAAGTACGTCAAATGTTTCTGTTATATTTTCCATACCTAGAAAGATTGGATGGAGATTTGAGAATCCTTGAAAATTAGCTTTCAAATGTTTCCTGGGCCTTTTTAATACTTTCATGTATCTGATCTAAACTGTCCATCCATCCATCCATTTTCTGTACACCCTTGTCCCTAGTGGGGCCGGAAGGGGTGATGGTGCCTATCTCCAGCTAACATTCTGGGGGTACACACAGAGACAAACAACCATGCACACACACACTCACACCTAGGGAGAATTTAGAGAGACCAATTAAGCCGGAGAACCCGGGGCAGGGAGACATGCAAACTCCATGCAGAACGAACCCGGGCTGGGAATTGAACCCAGGACTACTTGCCTTCTTGCTGCAAGGTAACAGTGCTACCAACTGCGCCACTGTGCAGCCCTCTGGTCTAAACTGTAATGCGTCCTGTATATTTAGGCTTTTTGTTCTACTGTAAGGTGAAACGCCAACCCAATCTCAAGTTTTTTGCAGTCATCCAACTGGGTTTCTTGTTGCATTGCCTTATGGTTAGCCCATTATCTACCCCTCTGCCATGCCTCTGCCATGTTTCACAGGAGGCGTGGTTTTGTTTGAGTGGTGTTCCCTTGAGTGCTATTTGATGAAATGATGAATCGCTAATTCAGCCATCTGGTACTTTCAAAAGTCTCAGGGCTGTAGTTGCCAAGGACTGGAGTTTGGGACCTGTGATTTAAAGTGATGTGTAGTGTTAGTTTTCTAGATTCAGACCCAAAAGTTTGTTTTTGGCCATATGAAAGAACACACCTTCTTTTGCATAATTGTTGTGACTTCTACTTGACCTGTGTCAAACTACTAGAAGGAACTCTTATTACTTGCTTTCAACTTCCTTTTTCACTTTTCTTCTATAAAGGCCAGATTTTTTAGTGAACAACTGCTGGTTGCGTTGTTAAACTGCTCTCAAGGTGCCGTTTGTTCGCTACTGCTTTCTAATAACCCTCTGAAGCCTCTAGAGAAAATCTATTTTTGCACTGAGATTTAATAACACACACTTAGAATCTGGACTCCTAAATTCAGTTGGCTGGACTGAAATTTATTCAAGAATTTAAGAGCAAAGGATAGAAACGGGCAACACATTATCAGATTTATATTTGCTAAAAATAAAAAATTAGGAAAACTGTGCATTCTTATCTTTTCCCGTAATTAACCACATAAAATCCCAATAAATGAAAGTGAAGAAAATAGTTGTAATGTAAGAAAATGTTCAAAAGCTCAAGCGCTATGGACATTTTGCGAAGCACTACAAAATGAGAACGAACGGGCTGTGAATGGATGGTAGGAGTTGGCCGTTGCTTTGCTCAGGTGTCTTTCTTTTCTTCTGGAACATTAAGAGTAGGAGCGATTTAAAACAACGTGATTGCATTTTTAGCTGGCATTTCTTTTCCCATGACTGGATCGTCACCCACTCACCCCGAGACCGCTCAAAGAAAACAGAGCTTGGCATCACTGTCGACTGTCCGCCAAACACAGAATGTTCAATCGCAGCTTATCAACAACAATTTCACTAGGCGGACCTTTCAATGTGCAAATTTTTCCTGGTGATGATTGGAGTGTATGTAGGTAGTCCTTTAAAAACCAAATTTAAAAACCTCTCTAGGAAGACCCATTTATTTATTTGTTTATTTATTTATTTATTTATTCCTTTCTTTCTCAAGTCAGACGAGCAATCTCTGAGTGTAAAATTGTTGCATTTCCAATCCTTCGTACTTGATGCACCAGCATCGAAACACATTAATCTGTTTTTGTGCTGAGCCCAGCTTTAATGGCTACAAAAAGCAGGCAACCGATGTGTTACTTTCAGAGTTCATGGCGCTTTCTACCTGGATAAAGAAACCTACTGTATATCAACATCTCTTCCCTTTTTAAATCCAGTTTTGTTCATTATGGCTTTATGGCTACATAATGGGGCTGTTTTTCAACTGGATGTTTCAAGCCATGCTGGTGACCCGTAGTAACAAAAATGTTTAGTATGATAAATACTCCAGAGTGATGTAGTCCATACAGTATTTGATTACAGCTGAATTACATTTGGTATTATTAACTCATGATGTGAGCAGTACTTTAATGTCTGATGTGCTGAACTATAATTTGTCTTGCAAGCTCTGTACACTAATATCAGCCATATCTTTATTAGACAAGTCATTCATCAAAAGTTTTCTTTCCTAAATTGCTGCTCAGGGTGCTGATGAAGTATCCTGCAGATTTGCACACTTTCGCCCTAATTCACCAAAGAATTGCTAATATTTTTGCTTGCACAAAGCAAAAGAGCCTCCCTAGACAATGCCCCATATCTGGATGCATAAAAGAAAGCATCCATAAAAATGATGAATGCATATTGTAACCCACGTGACCGCCACGCCCCAACCACCTTCCCTTTAAGCCGTCCCTTTAACAGCTGGGACCCTCATGTGTATTTCCGGGTTTCCACTGTGCTGCTGCTCACTGTTGGTTGTGGCGTTGGTTGTTAATAAAACAATCTCAAATCTCCAACTCAACTCATCGCTGAACGAATTCATCTCTAAAACTCGAGGATCTGCGGTTGGGCTTTGTTGATGCCTGGTTTACCTTCTGATGAGAACAAGTAACATCCACTTCCTCAAACAAGCCGTTACTCGACGGTCAGGTTTTTTTTTTCCCCCTTCATCGACTCGCTTGCTGAAGGAGGATGGCGAGCTACCCACACACCACCTGGTGGTAGGAAAAAGAAAGACACTCTCCACACAGGAAAACCAAACAACACTTTCCATACAGGAAACAAAATAAACTCTAAGGGAGTATCTAAAGGAAAAGAACAATTCTCCCGTTGCTCTTGGACTTTTGAACTACATTTGGTTTTGAAGTATTATTGATTATTTCTTTTTCGGTTTGTTCTTTTTCCCCGTCCTTGTTTCTTTTGAACAATTTCTCTTTGTTTAGTTTTTGCTGTTAGTATTATTATTATTATTATTATTGTCATTATTATTATCATTACTATTTCCACTGCAATAAATGGCAATATAAACAAAGCTCTTTGCATCAGTTGCATCAATTATCCACCCAATCATGACTCCATGCCGTACCTATTTCTGATTTTATAGAGTGGTTAACACTAAGCCCTGCAGTCAGACCTGCGCATTTAAGAAAAGCGTTACATGTGGCGAGCTAGCCAGGAGTCTTGTAGTGGGTGAATAATTGCATAATTCCACAGTACCTTTATTCTGGATGTGTTATCATTATCAATAACAAAAACAAAAATGGATGTTGTTACTCAGCTGGGGTTAAACATGCAACGATCTGTGTTAGTTACTGGCACTCAGAGCAGTGAGGATGAAAAAGAGATAGTTGATCGTTTACAATGTTATGGTGCAGTAAAAGAGGTTTTCCATGTCAGTGATCCACAAAGTACATTTTATAAAAACCTGATTGTCGAGTTTGAAGAAGATTCTACATTAAATGCACTACAACCCCTTTTCCCATATAATTACCCTTCCAGAACCACAGTAGATGCGATATTTCGTGTTACTTCTCTCGCTTCAGAGTATGCAGCCTCAGTGAGTAGCAGCAGCCCTCCCATGGACTACATTGATGAGCTGAAGAACATAGCTAAACGAAGCGGAAAACGGTTTGAGGAGGTCCTGAAAGGTGTAATGGATCAAATCAGCACACATTTGGAGACAACAGGAGATGATGATGGTGATGAGGACGATGATGATGGTGGTGATGATGGAGATGATGGTGGTGATGAAGAGGAGGAAGAAAAAAAAGAAGACATCCTTACCTTAGCACAGTCTGTGCAAAGTCAGCAGATGTTACCAACTGTGCCTCAAGCCTCTTCACCTCCTCCAACCCATTCGTCCACTGATCAGCAGGGAGCACCTCCTGGACCCAGTCACTCCCGTATACCACCAACCCAGAGGGTTCCTTTGTCGAGGAATGACCTTATTCCACAGGACGTTCAAAGAGTTGTGGTGGAGCATGTTGTAAAAAATAGTGACTTTTCCACATCTTCACTTAGACTCCGCTCATTTTCAGGAAAAATTCCTAAACCAAGCAATGAAGCGGACTATGACTCATGGCGATCTCAAATCGAACTGTTACTTGCTGATCCCAGCCTTTCCAGATTGCATGTTAATCGGCGAATTGTGGAAAGTTTGTTGTCGCCAGCTGCAGATTTAATTAAATGTTTGAGCCCTGGTGCACCACCTTCCACTCTTCTTCAAGTCCTTGATTCAGCTTTTCAGACAGTGCAGGATGGAGAGGAGCTTTTCGCTCAGTTTTTAAACATTTTCCAAAATCCTGGAGAGCGGCCATCTTCCTATCTCCAGCGATTGCAGCTTACCCTCAACACAGTAATAAAAAGAGGAGGAATATTACCAAGAGACAAAGACACACATTTACTTAAACAGTTCTGCCGGGGATGCTGGGACAACTCAGTCATCTCCAAGTTGCAACTTGAGGAGAAAAAAAGCAATCCTCCCCCATTTTCTGAACTTTTGTTGTCACTCCGGACAGAGGAGGACAGACAAATTGCTAAAGAATCTCTAATGAGAAAGCACATTCATTCATCTAAACAAAAAGTGACCATTCAGTCTCAGAGTACCTGCTCTTGTGGTCATGTCACAGTTAATGAAGAACTGAAAGAATTAAAAAAGCAGATTCAGCAACTCCAACGGCAGATGTCTTCCTTCATGTCCAGAAAGACACCTGTTGATGCAAAATCAGAACTGCAACAGACCAAGTCTAAGCCAAGGACCAGCAACACCTCACCTCAGACCGCTGGAAGACCAAAGCCAGGGTACTGTTTTAACTGTGGTGAGGATGGTCATATGTCTTCCCAATGTAGCAACAAAGCAAATCCAAGCCTTGTGGAACAAAAGAAGAAACAGCTTCGTCAGAAACAACAAGCGTGGGATGGACAAAAGTCAAGTCAGCAGTTAAACTAAATGCAGTTCCTGCTGAGGGACACCCAGGAGCTGCCACCATCAGCTGTCCCAACCCCCATTCTGAATCACATTTTGTATTCCCTAAGGGTCTCATCGGTACAAAGAGCATGGGCCAAATCCAAATAAAGGGGACAAACTTCAGCTGCCTCCTTGACAGTGGGTCGCAAGTCACTACAGTACCACATTCATTTTATAATACCCACCTCTTTGACCATGAAATTATGTCTCTGAACAATCTGTTGGAAGTTGAGGGCGCCAATGGCCAAAATGTACCATACCTTGGGTACATTGAATTAAATTTGACTTTTCCACCTGAATTTCTTGGCTCACCAATTGAAGTGGACACCCTAGCTTTGGTAGTCCCAGACACCAAAACCACACATCCACTTTTACTAGTAGGCACAAATACTCTTGATATTGCCTACAAGAAGCACCTTGAGAGCCAGTCTACTACTTTTAAACCCACTGCTTTTGGGTATCAAGCTGTCTTGAAGATCCTGCAGAACAGGTATGTTCAAAACTCACCTGAACATCCAGTTGTTTTGACTCTGCAGCCTGATCAGCCACAAACCATTTTATCTGGCCAAACTGTTGTCCTTGAGGGATGTTTGACCACACGGGGGTTGAGGGAAGAGAAAGTGGTTGTTGTTGAACACCCAGCCTCTTCCTGTCTGCCTGGGGGACTTATGGTTAAAGCCTGTCTCATTAACATACCTCAACATCGGCCTTGTTACCTGCCAGTGGTAGTAACTAATGAGTCAGACCATCAAATTATCATCCCCGCGAGAGCAGCCATTGCAGAGATTGCCGCTTTAGAGTCTGTTATCTCCAAAGAGCAAAGTGTCAAAGTCCATGACAAGCCTGCAGAGTCATTAACACCTCAGCTTCAATACAATTTTGGAGAATCGCCTCTAACACCAGAATGGAAAAGTCGGATCATTTCAAAGCTCAACAGCATACCAGAGGTCTTTGCCAAACATGACCTTGATTTTGGCCGTACAGACAAGGTGAAACATCAAATAAAATTGTCTGACCCTACACCGTTCAAACAAAGACCACGCCCTATACATCCACAGGATGTTGATGCTGTGAGAAAACATCTTCAAGAACTGCTTGAGTCTGGAATAATCCGTGAATCAGAATCTCCATTTGCTTCACCCATTGTGGTGGTGCGTAAGAAAAATGGCTCTGTACGCCTCTGTATTGATTATCGGAAACTTAACATACAAACCATTAAAGATGCTTATGCCCTTCCGAAGCTAGAAGATGCATTCACCGCACTAGCAGGCTCTAAATGGTTCTCTGTGCTGGACCTAAAATCTGGGTATTACCAGATAGAAATGGAGGAAGCTGACAAGAACAAAACAGCCTTTGTTTGTCCTTTAGGCTTCTGGGAATTTAATCGTATGCCTCAAGGAGTGACCAATGCTCCAAGCACTTTTCAACGACTCATGGAAAAATGCATGGGTGAGCTCCATCTGAAAGAAGTTCTGGTTTTTATTGACGATTTGATCATCTTCGCACCAACTCTTGAAGAACACGAAAAAAGATTGATGAAAGTCCTAAACAAATTAAAGGACTTTGGACTAAAACTGTCCATTGAAAAATGTGTGTTCTTCCAAACTTCAGTGAAGTATCTTGGCCATGTTGTGTCCAAGGATGGTGTGGAGACAGATCCTGATAAAATTTCCACCCTTGCATCTTGGCCAGTGCCAAAGAACCTGAAGGAACTGAGATCGTTCCTGGGATTTGCAGGATATTATCGGCGATTTGTGAAGGACTATTCTGCAATCGTCAAACCGTTGCATGACCTTACTGCTGGCTATCCACCTAGCCAAAAGAAACTAAAACCTATGTTGAAACCCCAGAACTATTTCAACCCAAAAGAGCTTTTTGCTGAACGTTGGACTGAATCCTGTCAGCATGCATTTAACATCATTATTAAAAAACTCACTACTTCTCCTGTACTTGTATTTGCAGATCCTCGCAAGCCATACACTCTCCATACTGATGCCAGTTCTTCAGGCCTTGGAGCAGTGCTATATCAAGAAAATGATGGCAAAAATCGAGTTGTAGCTTATGCAAGTAGAGGTCTGTCCAGAAGTGAATCAAACTACCCAGCACATAAATTAGAATTTCTGGCACTTAAATGGGCAGTTACTGAGAAGTTTAATGACTACCTATATGGCACACAATTCACTGTGGTCACAGACAGCAATCCGCTGACCTACCTTTTGACATCAGCTAAGCTTGATGCTACAAGTTATAGATGGCTCTCTGCTCTGTCCACATTTACCTTCAAGATTGTTTACAGAGCAGGAAAACAGAATGCAGATGCTGATGGGCTGTCCCGACGACCACATCCTGAGATACCGGATGACCTTAAATCCTGCAAAGAAAGGGAGAGAGTGTTAAAGTTTGTTCAACATCATCTCGAGGAACCAGGTTGCACCACCATTGACCAGCACATTGTCGAAGCCATCTGTGATCGCCACCTGGTGCTCAGCTCAAGCAATGACCATGCCCTTGTTCTCTCTTTGTCTGCCCATGTGGAAAGCCTACCTGACAGTTACACAAACGACACCCAATTTGCTACCTCTGTTCTCCCTCGGTTCTCTACTGCTGAGCTTGCTGCTAAACAGCGAGCTGATTCCACCATCCAACATGTGATTGCTCAGCTTGAGAGAGGGGAATCTCCACCGCCATCACTGAGGGATGTACTTCCAGATTTGCCACTCCTGTTGAGAGAAGTAAATAAATTGGAGCTCCGTAACAACCTTCTTCTCAGGAGACGGCAAGTGGGAAACAGAGTAGCCTATCAGTTAGTGTTACCAGAGGAGTGTCGGCATATGGTGATGGTTCAGCTTCATGATCGTATGGGCCACCTTGGGATTGAGAGAACATTAGACTTGATTCGTTCCCGATTCTTTTGGCCACGAATGTCCACTGACGTTTACAACAAAGTCAAGACCTGTGAACGATGTGTAAAAAGGAAAACTTTACCAGAACGGGCTGCACCTCTCGTTAACATCAAGACTTCAAGACCTCTAGAGCTAGTGTGCATGGACTTCCTGTCTCTGGAGCCAGACCGCAGAGTGAAAGATATTCTCGTGATTACAGATCACTTCACAAAATATGCTGTTGCTGTTCCAACACCAAATCAGAAAGCTCGAACTGTTGCTAAATGCTTGTGGGAAAATTTTTTTGTCCACTATGGCATTCCAGAGAGGTTACACAGTGACCAAGGACCGGATTTTGAGTCCCGTACCATCAAAGAACTGTGTGATATTGCTGGCATCCATAAAGGAAGGACAACTCCTTATCACCCTAGAGGTAACCCTGTGGAAAGATTCAATCGCACATTGCTTAACATGCTAGGGACATTAAGTGAGCAGAATAAATCTCGATGGAAAGATTTTGTAAAACCCCTTGTTCACGCATACAATTGCACTAAAAATGATGTCACTGGGTTTTCTCCATACGAACTAATGTTTGGTCGCCAACCTCGTCTTCCCATAGATGTGGCTTTTGGGTTACCACTGGAAGAGGACACCTCCACCTCTCACCTACAGTATGTCCAAAGACTGAAAACGCATCTGCAAGACAGCCATCAGTTGGCTGCGGAAAACTCAGAGAAGGTGATGTCCCGCAATAAGGCCTCTTTTGATCGGCGTATCACCACTTCTGAACTTGCCGTAGGCGACAGGGTCCTTGTTAGAAACGTCCGACTGAGAGGAAAGCACAAATTGGCTGACAAATGGGAACCTGACATATATGTAGTGGTAAAGAGGGCTGGCAACCTCCCTGTTTACACTGTAAAACCAGAGAACCAGGATAAACCTCTCAGAACACTCCATCGTGATCTTTTGTTGCCTTGTAATTACCTAGCTGAACAGAGTCCTGTAAAAAACTTACCTGTGAAGAGGAAAAAGCACCTGCCTGTGAACTTACCTGACCCTGATAATGAAGATGCATCAGAAGATGAGATCATCTCACCTCTGTATGATCCTTCTTCCTTCGAGCCTGTGAAATTCATCACTGTTGTTAATTCACCAGTACCTCCTGTCCAGCAATTTGTTCCACCTGCAGACCTACCTGAAGTTCCTGATCAGCCCCCATCCTCTGCTGCAGAAGAGGAGGAGGATTTGGAACAGGAACTCCCAGTTGTCACAGAGGAACCAAGGGAATTTCAACCTGTGGACAGAGAGGCAGTAAACATCAGTTCAAAACCTGATTCTGCAGGAGATGCTGCTGGAGATCCTGCTGCTGAGGGAGGTCCTGAGCCTGTCACTCCAGAGCCCTCCACCAATAATATGGAACCAGAAGTGGACTTAATTGTTCAAACAGAACCATCAAGCCCTGAAACAGAATCATCAAGTCCCGAAACAGAACCATCGAGTCTTGAGGGAGAACCATCTTTGCGGAGGTCAACCCGAGCAAGAAGACCACCAGAACGTTTACAGTACTCCCAACTCGGTCACCCGCTGTTGAAGAGTATCCAGTTGTTGTTTCATGGACTGACCACTGCATTTACACATGCTCTTGAAGGGACTGAGGATGATGAACACATGACTGTTCCTGGTATTATCCAGCCAGCCATCCAGACTCAACCTGGTCCATGTACGGGGACGTGCATGGGATCAGGGGGGGAACATGTAACCCACGTGACCGCCACGCCCCAACCACCTTCCCTTTAAGCCGTCCCTTTAACAGCTGGGACCCCGGAAATACACATGAGGGTCCCAGCTGTTAAAGGGACGGCTTAAAGGGAAGGTGGTTGGGGCGTGGCGGTCACGTGGGTTACAATATGCATTCATCATTTTTATGGATGCTTTCTTTTATGCATCCAGATATGGGGCATTGTCTAGGGAGGCTCTTTTGCTTTGTGCAAGCAAAAATATTAGCAATTCTTTGGTGAATTAGGGCGAAAGTGTGCAAATCTGCAGGATACTTCATCAGCACCCTGAGCAGCAATTTAGCAATTAGGCTCACTGTTGGTTGTGGCGTTGGTTGTTAATAAAACAATCTCAAATCTCCAACTCAACTCATCGCTGAACGAATTCATCTCTAAAACTCGAGGATCTGCGGTTGGGCTTTGTTGATGCCTGGTTTACCTTCTGATGAGAACAAGTAACATCCACTTCCTCAAACAAGCCGTTACTCGACGGTCAGGTTTTTTTTTTCCCCCTTCATCGACTCGCTTGCTGAAGGAGGATGGCGAGCTACCCACACACCACCTGGTGGTAGGAAAAAGAAAGACACTCTCCACACAGGAAAACCAAACAACACTTTCCATACAGGAAACAAAATAAACTCTAAGGGAGTATCTAAAGGAAAAGAACAATTCTCCCGTTGCTCTTGGACTTTTGAACTACATTTGGTTTTGAAGTATTATTGATTATTTCTTTTTCGGTTTGTTCTTTTTCCCCGTCCTTGTTTCTTTTGAACAATTTCTCTTTGTTTAGTTTTTGCTGTTAGTATTATTATTATTATTATTATTGTCATTATTATTATCATTACTATTTCCACTGCAATAAATGGCAATATAAACAAAGCTCTTTGCATCAGTTGCATCAATTATCCACCCAATCATGACTCCATGCCGTACCTATTTCTGATTTTATAGAGTGGTTAACACTAAGCCCTGCAGTCAGACCTGCGCATTTAAGAAAAGCGTTACAATATCATCTGGTCACGAAAAGCTCAAAATAGTGTATTGATATAATACTAAACATTTTCCAGGACTATATATATTGTGTACGTCTGTGTGTTCATAACAAATTATTCTTACTATATAAAAACTCCAGTTTGATTTAGAATGTAACCTGAACATGGAAGGTCTTGTAAATAATAAGACTGTCTTAAAGCTTCTCTTTATAATAAGTAATTAATAACTTATTTCGGTATCTATTTATGTTTAAACACCTATGTTTTCCATCTTTATTATTACAGATAAGACCTTATTTATATTGTGCTGTGAGACTGAATCATTTGCTCGTACATATGTTGACATGCTGTGTGGCAGATGCGGTCTTTTCGCCTGACTTTGCTGTTCAGTCAGTCTGTACCGGATTCTCAGATTAAAAGTCAAGCAGCCGATCCACTGCAAATTAGCTAAACCGCTTTCTTCTCAATCTGACCTGCATTTTGTCAGCATAGCTCTGAAGTATTATTATTTCAAAAGCCCCTTAAAGTTGAAGTGGTTCATTATTGCCTTTTTCTGACTGACCTTTATTCGACAAGGTATAATTTATTTTTCGTCATTGATATTATTCATTTTTGAGTTCAGTTCCTTCTTTTATATTGTTTATAAAAAAAAGAAGGGAAAAATAAAAACATTCATAGTTTCATTCTGTCGACTGAGGCTGCTGTGCAAAACTGTTATTGATGCCCCGGTGTCTAAAGTTAAGGTTATTGCATCAGGTTTCACCAGTTTACAGGAGCTGAACCGGAGAAGTTCCTCATTCAGACTACTGCCATCAATCACTGACATGCACTTGCTGCCTCCATACTGTTGTCCCTGTGCATCCAGACAATGACAAAGGCAGCGACACACACACACCCCCCACACACACACGCCCACACAAGGACGTGTGGAGACGCCTCTCCCTGCTTTGCCCTTTAAACTGACTCCTGAGTTCATCTCACACAGTACACAAAAGATATTACGATAAAGTCACGGAAACTATCCTGAGGGTCAACATACAGAGGAAGAATGTCATTTTTATTTATTCATTTATTTTTTGGCCACCTGGAAGAATATTTCTGTGATAGGAAATTGATTTTTGTATGTATTCTATTATGGGGAGACGTCAAAAAAAAAGAAAAACTTATTTTGTTGCAAATGAACTCTGCGTGACTCTTCAAATTTGCATGTAATATTAAAAGGAAACTGATGCCAAAATCTTTCCATTTGACAGTCCACTGTGGCGGTATTATGGCATGTGCATTATTGTCTGCGTTGGGCTGCGACTCTCCTACAAATCTCAAGTTTTCCTTGCTTGAGGCCTGGCCAGAGGGCTGGCCTACGCGCTGGTGTCACCATTAATAACAAATGCCACCTTCTGTCATGACCTGCAGTATCATTGTACACGCACAACCCACACATACACACAAAAGTCAAAAGCTTATTCTTTTACATGCTTCAAATAATTATTATACTATTAGTTCTTCTCTGATATGACACATATTGACGACATTTGCACACAAACCCACTCTTTTAATTTTGGCACTTGGACATTTGCACGCTTGTGCTAATGCCATTAATGTGTAGCTACATGCTATCAAGCCATTTCATTCATGAATTATTCTCAGAGTTCGCTGCTAGCTGTTGATGCTGGGTCAAGATTTATTTAATACTCACACAGAGAGCTGAAGCACCATGCAATTCATACCAGTGCTTTGGATGCTAATTAGCTCGTTATGGCTTGTCCACACGCATTGTCAGCAAAGGCCAGGTGATGCAAATTTTAAGTATTCATGAGTGCTCCTTAAACACTCTCCCACTGAAGAGAACTGAAGACTGAAACTAAAGCTTAAAGAAATATAGGGGGGCAGGGGAGCTAATCTAGATCCCCAGAAAAGAGAATGTTGTGAACTAGAAATGCACACATTGACCTTTTCTTGGTGAAAATCAGATTTCTTTTGATTTTTTTATAACCACCGGCTCATTGATTCTAATTCCGGCAGAATTTATTCAAAAAAAATACTCCTACCATTTGTGAATGCTTTGGTAAATTACTTACAGTATGTTCTTGAACTAAAACTGAAAGTACAAAAGAGACAGGATGTGCAAAAAAAAAAAAAAAAAAAACAGCAAACAGTGTTGCTGCATGCAATTTCAAAAATTTGCGGGGGGGAAAAAAGAATGTATGCACATTGAATTATGCTTGCATATATTTAATTATTGACTTGACTTCTTCAGGCAGGTCCACAATTCTCTTCCTAATTTCTTTCCTGGTTATTTTAGATTTTCCTTATTTTAAGTGTTTCCTTAAACTATGGCCACAGTTGTGCCTCTACTTACCTCAGTAGTATACGAAACCATAAAATAATTGCAGTTTTCCCATTTTTTTTAAAGACATATTATTGTTGGTATTATTTTTGTAAACTTGTTTTTGTTTGTGACAAAAGTCTAATTTTGTTTCTCCCCCTCCTTCTGTCTTGCAGATTGTAGAACAAGGAAAGAACGCAAAGAGCTTCCACTACATCCTCGCCAACCTGGTGAGAAATTGCAGTGACGGAACAGCTTTTTTTATTGCAAAAAAGAATCCCACACACTTTTCCACCTACTTCATACTTTCATTGAATTTGGATTGCCAATAAATTGAGCCTTTAACTGTGTTCCTGACTTTCAGCGCTTTATCGCCGGTTTAATAGACTTGCGCGCACCCGATAAATTAGGGTGGAACTATCTGGTTTTACATCTTCTCATTCCATTTTCCACTCCAGCTATTCTTTCTCTGTCAAAGCAGCGGAAACGACAGCAGTTCAGCAGTAGACTAAAGCGCAGGAGGGTGATCTGTGACAGTCTGAGGGGGAAAAAAAACAACAAAAAAACTGTGCAGACATAGTTTGACAGAAAAGGGTCAGGCGAGCCTGTCTGTGAGCGCTTTATCTATTAGCGCTCTCTTTTGTTTTCCTACCATTTCCCTCGGAGCCGACAATACGTAGACAAGTGCGGCACTCGGTAAATGCCGCAAAGCGAAGTCTAAGCTGACACCAGCAGAAGCATGGGCCGTAACAACATTAATATGCAGCCGCTGGCCCTGACAATTTCTCACCGCTCGGGTTTTAGATTGGTTCAATCTCTCTTGTCTGGCCAGTTTGCCAGATTTAATTTCAAATGATGAGGCTCAGACGGCAGGAGCGGCTGATCTGCAAAGTGTCTGCAGTCGTTAATAATGGGCCCGTTAAAAGCCCTGTTTAAAAAAAAAAGAAAGAGGAAATTAAAGAATTAAAATAGTTTGTCTTTGTCCTTGCACCTTTTCTCAGTTTTGCTAATTAATTTACTGGTCTGCATGTCTGCGTGAGGATCCGAGGAGGGCACGGTTTGAATTTCTTTCATCGCTTAAATGGGGTTACAGTACGTGTTGGAAGCACCCCCCCTACATGTCCACCATTAGCAAAGGCTAGTTTCTATAGTAACCTATTCAGCTCGCTTCTTGACATTAATTCATTCATGGAGCGAAGAAAAAGCCCAAGAAATGCAGACACAGACACCTGACCAGTTTCAAAGAAAGCGACGATAGCAGGAGGCAGTTTCCACTTTGTACCCATGCAAACTCCTTGGAAATAACTAGCTTAGATTTGCCAGGTTTTGTGCATCCCTGGTAGAGATGTATAAAGAGCCTTAAAATAAGTGATTCTTCTATTGTAATAGCTTTGTGTAATATCACAAGATTTTCATTTATTTTTAGCATATTAATTTAGTGGGGTGGGGGAGAATCCACTGTTCAAAAATAATTCTTTATACAAAAATTATTGATAAAAAAGTTATGGAGATTCATCTTGTTGATTCTTTGTATTATCCCTTCTTGTAAAAATGTATCTAGATATTTCTTTGCGCTCCATGGAAGCAGGAAATTCTAAATTACTAAGCAGATCAGTTTGGTGGGGTGTTGGGAACTTTGTGTAAAAAAAAATAGAGTTTTTGTTATCATTTGTTCGTAATCACTGTGACCTTTTTTAGCTTAGCTGGTGTGCTGATAGCGTCGAATGGTTGTTATGGTGACTTGATGATGCCAAGTTGCCACTTTTTGCTACTGCTCTGCACTTATTCCTTTACTATGAGTAAGTATGGATGCTAGTCCAGCTTATTTACCAGTGGATGACTGGTAAATAAGTCATCCACTGGTAAATAGATCAGAAGATGTAAAACAAATATTTTGAGACAGATGTGTAGCAAAGAGAGAAGCAAAGCTTTATGAAACTATGTCAGAACAAAGAAGAAGGAGAAATCACTAAACACTTTGTGCCATTAGACAGATGCCTGACGAGCAAGTGACAATGCGAGGAAGAACCTGTTTTTTTTTTTTTTTAATTCATCTGGTAAAACTCCACTTTAAAAAACCACAGAGAATCTCCCATCCGTTCCCATTCGTCTTGCCTCTTCCTCTCTCCGCACTGACAGGCCACCTGCTGAGAGACTGAAGCTCCAGCTCCTCTATTCTGTCTCTCTCCTGTAAAAAAGAAAAGAAAAAAAACCACACCTACATACCAGCCAGTGGAAAAAAAAAACATGAGTAGGAGATACATTTCCTGCTAATCTCTTCCTTTTCTGTTCTGGGTTGCGTGAAGCATGAGCTTTATTTCACCCTGAATCCTGTAAGATTTTGATCCTTTCATTTTTAACTGTAACCTATGAGGATTTAGACCGTCACAGATTACCTCTGGACTAGAGCTGCTTGAAATGAGGTTTTTTTATTGTCTGTGTCTATTTCTTTTGTCCTTCAAAAAAGAATCAGTGGAGTGTGTTCAATATGACAAAGTCTTGGGCAAAATATTGACATATATACACTAACTCCTAGAAAGAACAAATATAGCTGCTGTGATGTTCAATTATTCTATTATTTATATTAGAGAATATGTGTCTCAAATATGAGGCACATCATTTGTGAAAAAAAAAATCAAGCTCCTCTGCCTTTCCTGTGGTCCTACTGCCATCTGCAAAATTGCACCACTCCCGGTCAGAAACAACCAACCAGAGGCACCGAATTGCTGTCGTGCTGCGCATACAAATTCAAAATTGCCAGTTTGAAGCAGCTGTGCTAATGTTGGAGAAACAACCTGAAGTTAAAGCAAAACCGCTTATATCCCGACGTTTACAAAGCCGAAATGCATAAAAGTATTTAAAAGTGCAGCACTAGCCATTGCCTAATCTCATGTAAATGATATAAATAGCATCATCTTGTAATTTCTTAGCATTGCCAGCTATAAGCCACTCCTTGTTCCATGTTTCACAGCCCCCCCCCCCCCCCACTAAATTTCCTGTCTTGGGAACTACCCCGGTAATGTCTTTTCACTTCTAAGCCTGTGTTGCTGTCGGTCACAGGGTTTCCTAGACATTGACCTGACAGACCTGAGGAAAGGCGGTGCCAACATCACTGGATTTCAGCTTGTTAACAACTCCGAGCCGAGCGTGAGCCGCATCGTCCAGCAGTGGATGGAGTTTGACAACAAAGACTCCAAAATGCCCAAAACTGGACTCAAAGTAACACACACTTTTTTTTTATTAAAACTCTTGTACTGTATTTTTTCAGAATTAACAAATTACATAGTAGTACAAAGTGCATGATTTTGTTACCAAGTAAGATTAGCTACAGAGAAGGTATTGTTAAGAGATTCATCAATTTTTGATCAGTGTTTATTATACCGTTTTGATTGTAAAAATGATCTTATTCTCTTATGATTTCCATTGAAGAACTTGAATATTATATATGAGAGCAACACTTAACATTTTGGATTCAGTTTTAACATTGAAAGTAGACAAGGGCAACAGAGCTACTCTTTGTTTAGCCTTCCTGTTATCTGTAGAAAGCCTACAGCAACCCAGTGCTTGTTAGCACAGTTTGCTCATTGATGAGAAATAAAACATTAACTTTTGGAGTTTCTGATGGTGCTCACCAGCTGATCAGGTTAAAAGTCAGCCACTTATAATTGCTAGGGCATTTTTCAGTGTTTCTCCCTTTTTTCCCTCAGTCCTATAACTTTTAACTGTGAGCAGCATAAAAAGGTTACGAAAGGTTTTGAATCTGCATTTTTCTTTGTTTAGATTTTATCTAAATTTGCTGGTTCAGATCTGAGATTCAGCTAGTGATTGATGTTGAGCCAAGTTAAAATAGCTTCCACCTACAAAGATTTTCAATTGAAAATCAAACATGGAGCCCTCTCTAGTGACCTTTTGAGCATAACAAATTAATAGGGTGAGATTTTAATATGTGAGGAATACACAGAATTCATGTCGAGGTATAGTTCACTTCTCAATTGCCGTCTTGGCTCTTTTTACCGTTTCGTAAACCTTGCGTCTGTTTGGATTATCCATTTGCAGTACATGGGCGCGCTGACATATGACGGGGTGAAAGTCATGTCCACAGCCTTCCAGTATCTGAGAAGACAGAGGATAGACATCTCTCGCCGCGGCAATGCTGGAGAGTGTCTCGCCAACCCGCCAGCCCCTTGGGGACAGGGCATAGACATCCAGAGAGCCTTGCAGCAGGTCTGCACTCATGCGCAGAGACACAACACTCCACACATGCACAAAACAAACGGACGCACACAGAAGCACGAATACCCCAACTCTGCATAGGCGTGAAGAAATCCTTGACTGGCACATTGGCTAACAGCTCCTGAGCCGGGGCTGGCTGAACAAATTAGGTCTCATTCTGTCGCGTAAAGTTCACATTAAGTCTTAGGAGAAATCCCCAGTATCAAATGTGACATCACGGCTAGTAAACAAAACCTGCGGGCAATATTACTCAGCTGTGATCATCATGGGATATGACATCAACAATTGAGTTTAGAAATGTAATATTTGGCCACGGGAATGGTAATGGTGGCCTGGCTGTGAGGCTTCTTGATCTCCCGGGGCCAGGCACAAACACTTGGCACGTACACTGAGAAGCGAAGAGAATTACTGTTATATTCACTATACTATCTGTACAATATTGGAAAATATGCAGACAGGAAAAAAAAAAAGATGGAGTATCCCCACATTGGCATTAAAAAAAATGGTATATGCGCATGCGTGCAGCCCAAGGCTCTGTCTGCAGAGGCTGTGCAGAGTCAATCTAGCCATCTGCCTGCGGACAGACTGGAGCTCGAGGCCGTGTTCGCTCAATTAACTCCATCACCAAGCCAAGACAAACACACTGCACTGTATGCATACATGCACACCGTCTGTCATTCACCTCTACGGGGACATGGGCGGCGCGGACTTCCACAAATGTGCACTATAGAAACGTTACAAACTGTTTTTAAAACACATTACTAATGTTTTCTGGTTGGTTCATCACAAAGTTGACTGCATACACCCGCCTGCCAGGGGTGTTTCAGCCTCAGCATGAGCGTCTGTGAACGTGTGACATCTTTACAGGTTCAAATTGACGGATTGACTGGTCACATACAGTTCAACGAGAAGGGTCGCAGAACCAACTATACTGTCTGTGTCATGGAACTGGCCCCATCTGGACCCAAGAAGGTAAGCCAGAGGCATCCGGTCTCAGACATTCATTCGTGCCCGAGGAGCCGAGAAGTTGAGCTTGCAACGGTAATATCTCAATAATCCGGCTCATTTTCTCCTGCACACTTCGATGAGTTCAAGAAAGACCTGTGGTCATATTTGTCATGTACAAATTACAGTTATATTTGCTCTGAGTCAATCAGGCAGCAAAAAGGCCCTTATGGGTACAATAAGACTCATCTGAAAAGAAATCTTCATCTGCAATAAGTGTAACACACACCTTTACTGCTCCTCTGCAGTTTATGAACTTGAAATTTGAAAATGCAATATATCCTACCGCTTTAAGTTTAGTCCAGTCAAGATGAAAGGAAATGTGTGTTGGTTCAATTTAGTAGAAGGAGCAGGTGAAATTGTTTCTTATATTGAAGTTGATATAAAGTGAAATATGTTTTAGGTTTGGATGAACTGAGAAAATTGCTAATCGAAGCATGCAGATAAAATTGGCTTTTAACAGCAGTGACAAAGATCTAGCATGAAAAGAGACTGTATGAATACTGTGTGTCAAAGGTTTATTTGAAGTTCTTTCACCCTGATAGTGGAAAACCACAACTTAAACAGCAGTAAAGCAAACAGCAGTCCTAAGCTCCACAATTTTAAATTACACATTCATGCTATTCAAAATCTCTGATTTATTCACACTCGGTGTTAGTATGCATTTTTTTGTGAATCTCTTGTTGTAATATCTATTCAACCAATTTTAATCAGACATTTCATGCCTTTTTTTTCTTTACTAAATGAGACAGGTATTTAGTAAGGGTCAGGAGACAAGGATAAAATAATTTAAACGAGTGGCTTTTATTCGTGTATTGCAGTGAATGTTATCGCTTTCCGCCTTTTATTTTTAAGGTTGCACAGGTATAACAAGATGATAATAGCTCTTTAATTAGTTAGACTAGCACACAGTTGGCTCCTGATCAGGCATATATGAATTTGGTAATTTATCATCTGAAATATTGAGAACCATGTTACCTTAAAAAGGTCTCCGTGCCATATCTGTCCATGTTTTTACGGAATAGAATCAATCAATCACGTTTATTTGCATAGTACATTTCAGCAACACGGCAGTTCAAAGTGCTTTCCATTGTGAAAACATAAACATAAAAAAAGTCTCACATAGACAACAATTGTGAAAACTAATAACAGACATTACAGTGTGGGGAGTTACTGTCAGACTCCTGTCACTCTGATACTTTCCATGGCATCTCATTAGGACCTTAGATACGGTTTGATGACACATGTTAATGATTTCGAACCATTTTCCTTTTTCAAAACCTAAACTTATACACGGACCCCAGTGCCAGTTCTCGTTGTGTAAATCTGGCTGGCATTTTTTAAAACAGTGCCTTACAGAAACAGATGGGTAAAATAATTACTGAGGGAGGTGGTGAAAAACTCATGTTTTATTTATTTTTTGTATTTATTTATGCATTTAGTTATTTACTGTAAACAACTAGCTACATAAACTCTTGGCTTTCATCAATGTTTGTAGAGTCTGACAAACATAAAGAACTGTTTTGCTTCCAGGCTAATTTTAAATGCTAATAAGTGTTTTGCTATATTGGTTTTCCACGACCCTAACAGGATTAATGGGGTAAATAAAGTAAATGGATGGTTGACTTCTAGTAATGATGAATTTGATTTAAAACAAAAAAAAACATACAAAAATAAATAAAACCCAAAGAGCACATTTCCATAATCCAACTAGAATAAAAAATAAAATTAAATTCTTAGTTGGAACAAAGAGCACAATGGCCTGATAATAGTTCATTTCCTTGTGAAATATCAACTAAGTTTAAAGAAAAGATTATTTGTTGTTCACTGCAAAAAAAAGCACTGGCAGTTCAGACTGGATCTCCCACTTCTGAGAAGAAATTATTGCAGAATGATTTAAAGCAAAAGTTGTGAGATCGAGATAAATATTTATTTGGCTCCCTGGGGTGTCACTTCTCTCAATTCCCACTGTCGTGATAATTTTGTCAGTTTAAAAAAAAACCCTGAAATGCTAAATGATATTTAGTTGATTACTGTTAGTGTTGTTGCATAAAAGTTCGGTGGCATTTTACAAATCTGTTGTGATCCCCTTTCTGTGGGAATCTCATATCAACACGTGCAGGACTTCATACGAATCCAAACGTTTTCTTCATTTAGTTTTTGTATAGACAAAAACAATGGCACCCAACAATGGGTTTTTTTCAAGAACTGTATGAATGCGATGATTTATATGCTGTATATACTGTATATATATATATATATATATAGCGAATGGTCCTTATGAAATTCTTGCTAGTGATTTCATAAATCATTTAATTTCCTCTTTAAGTCTACAGAGGTAAGTAGAGGAGCTGAAGGTCCCCCTCTGATTCATTCTCCTTTTCCTAGGTTGGCTACTGGAATGAAGATGAGAAGTATGTGAGCACAGCTAGCCTCTCAAGGGTCAATAATGACACACACGGACTGTTGAACAGGACATATATAGTCACCACTATTTTGGTAAGTCTCGAAATATGAAGTTCAAGGGATTTTGAAGGAGTAGTAGGGAAGAAAGATTGACACAGGGACAGTCGGGGTAAAATTTTTCATTTTCTTTTTATGATGGAGTTCCCTAAAAGTTCACTACACACGATGAATTTGGCAGACCTCTGTGATTGTTTCTCCCTCCTTCTCCAGCTATGTCGTGTTCTCCCACTGTCTGACAGACGCCTGCTCAGAATAATGATCGCTTTATTGACCAAACTAAGCAGCAGTGCAGAGGTCTGGTGTCATGACATGCAGAGTTGAGGACTTGCAGAGTTGCATCTCATTTATTCCCTAATCTTTTAATCGTGTCTGCCGTCTTAAGATGCATAAATAAGGGAAGGCTAGGAGGTACAAGTGCTGCTTTTAGGATAACAGGTGTAGCTGGCGAGAAGTAGAGCACTGCATTTGATTAAAGAGATTATAAGGCCAAACCATTTCTATCGCTTTAATATGTCAGTCTATCCTTTCTTTCTCTCTCCTCTCTTTTTCTCAGCTGTCACCGGTAGCCTATATAACATGCCTTGGCAAGATTCTATTAAGTCTACTGTCCTATATATCAGAGATTTGGGTGATAAGGGCTGTGGGTTAGATTTGAGAAAAGCATATTCTACATGTGTTGTAACCAAGACTTGTCTGTAAGTGACTTGTCATGTCACTTATATTCTTAGGACAGTTTTCTCCACAGGGACATAAGTATAGCTGACAACAGCTGGTGGAAATATGTTAAGCTATGATAATATGCATGCCACTACAGGTACAGGGTGTTCTCAGAGTCTACAGTCTCTGCGTTGTTAAAAATCTTCTGTCATAGAATACAGCATGTGTATAAACCGGAATTGACTTCTGGAAGGGTCCGTAAAATAGAAATATGTCGCCTCTGCCTTGTTTTGTATTGGTGAAAAGGAAAGGCATGGACACTGGCTAGCTTTTACGAGCTTTAACTTCTAACACCGTCTGCTTCAATCCGATCGCATAAATTGTTTGGGCATTTGGGTTTTTTTGTTCTACATACATTGACATTGTGTTTATATTCGTGAAAAGACGTATTGTATTTCACAAGACTGAGGGGCAGTGGATAGCCCTTGAAGTGTTTAGTCAATGTCTCATCAAGGGACTGTCTGTATGCCTCAGCCTGTTTCTAGTGTGTGTCTTTCTTTTTCTGTAACTGTGAATGCATACCCCATGACAGCAAAAGCACAACAGACCTTTCTCTCCAGCATTTCCCTGGTGTGCCATTTGTCTGCCAGTGGGATACCGAGGTTGTGAAGCAATGATTTCCTTGATCCTAACCGTAGGAGGAACAGAGCAGGCGTAGCTGCAGCATGATGAAGAATCCCCTAAACATCTCTACAGCCATATGAACCACGTTGGCAGGATTTGCTACGCTCAGCAAAGCTTGGCTTAAAACGGGCTCAAACACCAGCTTGTGGGAATTGCTACCTTCCGATTGTTGGTGGAGCGTTAAGACAGAGGTGACCAGAATTCTGTATGAAATGCAATTTTTCTGAAAGTGAAGTGTGGCCCCAGGTGTCATGTCAGCTGTAATCTGACAGTCAATCAGTGTGAGATGTACAAATGCCGGTATAACAGGAAACATGCTCCCCAGAACAGAGGGCTTGAAGGTGCAGTCATTACATGCTTCAGAGTTACACAGCGAAGCCTGAACTCTCACAGAGATACTTCTGCAAACAGCATTCGCAATCCAGCTGAGATTTTAATTTTAAATTTTTTTTTTTGCCTTCTTGCACATTATCAGCACTGTCATTGTTGCACTGCAATCACAATGATCATAGGTTTTGGGTTAGAATGAAACCAGTATTTAAGGAACAATGGTAAAAAAGTGATACCTTGTATTTTGAAATTATTTTCCTTTTATACCTCAATCTTTCAAAGTCTTTTGAATCCATTTTTTCCAAAAGACTTAACTACAAACTATGAACACGATACAAGTAAATGACACGGTAACTTGGGATGCATTTACAACATATGTTTCAGATTTTTCAACTTGCAGCACTGAACTTATTTTATTTATTTTATGGACCATAAAGCTAGGTCTTCATTAATCCAACAAGAAACAAGGAATTTTAATCCAATACAATGTTGCTAAAAATGCTTTTTTTTTTTTATCCAACAGGAGTCTCCCTATGTGATGCAAAAGAAGAACCACGAACAGCTCGTAGGAAATGATAAGTACGAAGGCTACATTGTAGAGCTGGCTGCAGAGATAGCAAAGCATGTGGGCTACCAATACAAGCTTAAGATTGTTTCCGATGGCAAGTACGGAGCCAAAGATCCTGAAACCCAGAAGTGGAATGGCATGGTTGGAGAACTGGTCTATGACGTGAGTAAATGAAGGTTTTACCTCTGACGGTTTTTCTGTAACTGTGAATGCATACCCCATGACAGCAAAAGAGTCATGTTACCGAAATATCTTTAACCGTAGTAAAAATTACAGGTATCTTTTGCAGTTTCCTGTTTGTCACAGCATTTGGGGGAACATTGTTAGAGTACTGTAGGTTAGAGACACACTAACATACTGTGACAACCTACAGCAGGTCAATAAACTTATCTAGGAGGAAACAAGCCCATGAGTGTAATGGGCCTTGAAACCAGAGCTGCGCAATCTGTGAGCCGCTTCTGTGGAATATATTGGACATTATTTATTTTGTACTTTATGTCAAAGCCTCTGAAAACAAATTTAATTTGCTGTAGTGGACAGCTTATATCTTTGGAATGTGTGCATGGAATCTAGATCCCCCACTTCCGAACAAATCAGTTCAGAATACCGGACTGCATTCAGATTCGTAAAAAAAATATCTTTCTCCTGACTCGTCTTTTTTATGTGTACTCTGAAACTTGTTGCATCTTGGATACTTTATGTCAGGTTTGTAGTAGTGTGGCAGGAGGTAAAGCAGCTTTAAAATGTTTTACCTATTCACATTTTATACACTGATGAACAAAGATTCCACGTAATGAGTGCTAAATTGTTTGAGCAAAAAGAAAAAAAAAAAAAAATGCGCTCAGTAAGTCGGCATGTTGCACGTAGTCTGCAAAGATTGCACACCCAATTGATAACATGTGCAAAAATGGTGCAGACCGCCCCGTGTTCATGAGAACTTTGCATGTGATACCAGTTGTCATGGAGAGTGGCCACAATCAAGAGACGCAGTAGAAAGTCATTATACTGGAGGTATTATTCTATTGATAATTATAATACATACCATTTAAAGAAGCAAGCAATGTGGTGTAACACATTTATAGCTGTGTGTAACTTTGCAGCTACTTCCCTTATTTTTTGTATGTGTTTCAGTTGCACTAGTACGCTTAGACATGCATAGAAAAAATGGCTGTTTTGTTAAAGATATTCTGCGTTTGTGCTCTTCCCTCAGAAAGCAGATCTGGCTGTCGCTCCACTTACTATCACGCTAGTCCGTGAAGAGGTGATAGACTTCTCCAAGCCCTTCATGTCTCTTGGTATTTCTATCATGATCAAGAAACCCACAAAGTCCAAGCCTGGTGTGTTTTCCTTCCTGGACCCACTGGCTTACGAGATCTGGATGTGCATCGTGTTCGCCTACATCGGCGTCAGCGTCGTCCTCTTCCTCGTCAGTCGATTCAGCCCTTACGAGTGGCACGCCGAAGACTACGAGGAGGGAGCCGAGCCTCAGACTCCCACGCAAGCGGCGGCCTCCAACGGCGTGCAGCCGAGCCAGACGCCAACGCAGCAGAACGCCAACCAGCAGAGTCCAGAACAGACCAACGAGTTTGGCATCTTCAATTCTCTTTGGTTTTCGCTCGGCGCCTTCATGCAGCAGGGTTGTGATATCTCACCACGGTAAGAGAAGTCTAGGCAAAGATTTTACATCAGCTCATCACACAGTCTTAGATTTTTGATTATTGATGCAATGTGAAACGCAGCACCACGACTCTGTTGGATGTTTGTATTGGATCTGTTTTTCCATGAAGGAGCTGCTTTCTTCAGTGGGGCTACTTTTCACTTTTCTGATTTTGGATTATTCTAGTAGAATAGAAACAAAACAAACCCTCATATAGGAAAAATAAAATGTCAGTGCATATCTCAAATAAATAGTCACCTTTTTTATGACAAGCAAGAAAATTATAAATTAGAATACTCTAAAGTATCCTGGCATACATCCAGGTTGATGTTAAATGCGCTGGCTTTCATCATTGTGCTCTCATGAGCTGTGGTATGAAATTGTTCTCAAAAGGTCATCAATTAAAAATCTCATTAAGTGTCTGAAATTAGCGACACCGAGGTCGACTTTTAGAGCTTTCTAGAGGGATTAGAAGGAGGAGATGAGGAGATAAATGTCAGTGTTATCCCTGTGAGATCAATCTGAACCCTCAGAGACACGTTAGTCCGTGGGCTTGACTTATCTCTTGAAAATACCTATACATTATGTGCAGTTTGGTGTTGCATTATGGTATATGTGCTATATGGCTAATACAACACCTTGAAAAATATTTTCTACTCCTTTTTTACGTTTTATCATTTTGCAAACGTAAACCTTGATGTATTTTATTGGAATCTGGTGTGATGGTTCCACATTTACACTAACTAAAATTCTAAAAAGACTAGGAAGTTCTTTAAGGAAATATAAGGATATAAGGCGTGTTCAATATGATACGCAGGATTATTTTTGTTAATTCAGGCCAAAACATTTGATTTTAGTCTTATCTGACCAGAACACCGTCTTTCACACGTTTGCTGCGTTGTTTGCTATGTTGTTCTGCCTGAGCTGCTAACCTCTCCAGCTCCTCTAAAGTAACCAGGAACTGCTTCTGATTAATTCTCACTGTGACCTCTCTGTCAGTTTGACGGCCATATCTTCATACTTTTGCAGTTGTTCATTCATTGTTTATGACTTCTTTTGCAAGGTACTGGTGATTTTTTATTTTTTTTACGTGATGGCTGCGCTGTTTACAGACTTGATTATGCAAAATAACCGAAGAACTGTAGTATTTTATGAAAGTCACTATGTTTTGGTTAGGGAATTCAGAATGGCTAGTCTTATGTCTACAATAAATACAGAGCTGCGGCCATTAAGCACTTAGCTTTAGGAGTGTGAGGACTAAGACTCCTCTGTTTAAAGGGTTACACTTATAATAAATGGAAGCATAAGAATTTTTTTTTTATTTATTCTGGTTTTTGTATACGTTGAGTAAATACAATTCCCTTGTCTAATCCACCTAAAAATTGCATCTGGATGGAACAGATAAAGAAAATACTGTATTGTACGGCACCCCTCTTTTTATCTTTCTTTCCTGTCCTTTTGATATTTACACTGCGCATTTTGATTTACCATAGATGGCTTATTCAGGTATCAGAGAGCAGAGAATAGCTGCATCTCTTTGAGAGTCCCTCCTTGCCTGTTTCCTCCTCCTGACATTTCTCCTGCCTGCGGATTCTGCTGTGCTCCATCCAGGTTAAAGCCCAAAGTCCAGATGTTCTCCTGTAGGCGTGAAATGCATCTGCTAAAACTATTGATTTTTGTGTGTGCCATACGGAGCAAGAGAATGTCACAGTGTTTCCTCAAATAGTCTGCTCCCTGTAGCTTCTTTGAGAATACAGAAGCCTGTTTTTCTTGTGTGTGTGGGTGAGGAAACTGTGTGTTCATGCATTTATTTATTTATTTTTTTTGCATTTGTTTTGCTTCATGCCAGTGAATCATAGATTCTGCAAGACATTTTACTGACTGTTATTGTCTGGACAAGATGATCAGTTCTGCACTTTTGACATTCATAAACAGTAATTTTGTCATTATTGACGAAAGTGGTCAAAGATTTTCTTTCTACCAAGAAGCAAGAAGAGAAAAATTACATGTTAAGGAGAAGACGGTCGACATCTTTGGCTGTGCGTCTCCTTTATGGAGCTTGTTTTGTTTTGGAGATATTTGGGATTTTTATGACAAACGATATCTCAACACTTTAGTTAGCCATTTGCATGCGCCAATCTGTGCGAGGTATCTGACGAGTGCTGGTATTGAAAACCAGCACAGTGAATGTTTCACCCTGCCGAATGCCAGCCTGAAGAAAACATCCTCTCCTTGAAAATGTGGGTGACCTAGTTGCTTGCAGACACATAGGGACGTGCATATCGAGCACACTTTTAAAAGTCCTATGCGACTCACTGCACATTTTCAAAGGACATGTGATGCCATCCCTTGTATCTTTGTATGAGACATTAAAACTTGCAATGTGACATACACCTTTGAAATGTTATTTGCTTTGTATACTTTGTAACGACTATGTCACGGCAAAAAGAAAGGAAAGCACCAGTCTGCTTCAGGCATCTTTTCGTAGCTTACTCTGTTCATGTCAATCAGTCTAGCTTATCTTAATAGTAAATCTGTATAGAGTGGCTCTCATTTAGTTTCCATGCCTTGATTGTGCTTTTACTGACCGAAAATATTACCAAGCATACTTTTTTTTTTTAAGAGAGAGAGAGAGAGAAAACGTTGGTGAACTTTTCCACAAAATGTTCCAAAAACTGCTAATATTTCCTAATGCAGCATGGTCTACAACATTGTTTCTTCAGTAACAGTATTCACACTGAAGACTGCTGCTACCACGACCTGCGAGCTGATAAAAAAGATAGGATATTTTTTATATACTTTTCAACAGATGAGGATGAGATACGAGTAAAATTGTCACCAGGCAATTTCTAAGATCGTCCTGATATCTTGGATTTACTTAGAAGAAATTCAAGTGATCACTACTGATCACTTGAATTGATACAAGTGATCATTACTTGTATGATCACAATGTACCAAAGTGACTCAAAGTGTACAAGTCTGCAAACTAAATACTGAACCAAAATGCTTGCTTCTCCAAGACAGAGCACAATAACAAACAGAACACCCACTGAGACCTAAATCTTTCATTACCTGAAAGCACTAGATTGAAATCCAAAACGTCCCTCTAAAACTCCAGGACATCAGTCTTCAGACTAAATACAGACTCATTATAACAGTATGTCAGTAGCCAGGGCTGATGCCGCTATAGTATAATTGCAAAGCTTTGCTTTTAGCAACATTTTTATATATGAATATTATTTAAGTGCATACCCTGTCATCTTGTTTTGGTGATTTGCAATCCACATAATCCACAGTATTCACGTTGTTCCCAATCTTTGTACCTAAACTCAGATTTCACAATAATAAAGAGAACTACACAAAGCCTAATCTACAGTAGTTGAGATTCTGACAGCGTATTATTATTATTATTATTATGAAAAATAGCCACTATAACTACTGATTACAATATTAAATATAAAAATAAATTACATTTCTTATTACTATAATATCATCCATACCTGATTAGATTCATTCTGATGCACAGATTTATTTTATTTTATTTTTTTTTATTTTGTGTTGAGTGGCCGCCGCCAGTTACATTCCACCCAAATACCTGGAGAGTGATCTACCTGACGATGTTTACCTTGATATTTCCATAAAGACACTGACAAACCATTTAACTGTTAATTTCTAAGCATCATCCGAGAACAGGATGTTCTAGAGATGCATTTAGACGAGAGGTAGGCAGCTTCACCCCTCGTTCACCGCCATTACACAAGAGACAAAAGGCCACAGAAAAGCACTGAACATTTCTTCTTTTTTGGATTGTGAGCAGATATGTTTACTCACTCTGTCTGCCTGTCTGTGTTTATGTCTGTACTCAGAATCTATTAAAAAAAGCCTCTTTTTTTTCCATTTTCTTTGTCTGCTGCCTAGTCCCAACTGCTTTTATCAATTTAAGCTGCCTTGGCATCAAGCTGTACACACAGCTCAGCACGTAAGCGTGCATGCATCTAAATGCAAAGACCCCTTTGTTTACCCATTGATGTATTGCACTGATGTGTACAGTTTCTCGCTAAGTGTGTATTAGCCACACCGTTCCCCATGCTATTTGTGAGACCTTGTTTATTGTGCTCTTTCTAAATGTCAGCCCCGTCAGTCAAACCCTCCCAAAAGCCACACTCTGTGCTTATGGGTTCTCCTTGTGTTTATCTCTGCAAACAGGTGGACTCTGAGACAGCCTCCCCCCACGTTCACCAAACACACACACACACACGCACCCACACACCCACAAGTACACCCCCACAAACCCCTACTATAACACCACTCCATCCATCCAATCATCTGCACATTTCCCGCTGCTTCCATCACCTCTTTTCAGTCCACCTCTTCTCCCCTCTTTCCTGCTCTCCATCCGCTGCTCTATGCACTTTTTCAGTGGTTGCATTTGGTTTGAAATTTATCATGAGAGGCAGCTCTCTCTGGACCTTGATGCCAACACCTGCAGTTATCTCTAGATTTTTTGATTACGTTTTTGGTGCCATTTAGACCTTCTTTTTCAGTAGTCTGTTTTGGAAATGGATTTGCTATCATTGGAAACTCAGACAACCTACAGAAAATGTATTTTCCTCTGTGTGTGTGTGTGTGTGTTTTTATTTTCCAAACCTGTTCTCAGATCCATTTGCCTTTGGGGGCATTTCAATAAATAACAGTATAATTGAAAAGTTGTTTTTTTTCAGTATTTCAATAAAAACGAGGTAATATAATTGACACTCATTACACACAAAGGTATATGTTTCTAGTGTTTCTACGTATTTTGATGATTAATGCCAATAGCCCCAATTCACTTTCTTAGAAAAATAAAATGTCACATAAGTCCAATAAATTAAAGAATAATGTTGAAATGTTGCGTCGCAGCGTACTAAATCAAGGGGAAGACTGGTGATGTCATAGTTTTAAAGGATTTGGCCACCCATATTCCTTGCTTTCTTTTACTTCTGTTCATTTTTTAAATTTAAAATCCAGACACACACTATTGCAGGATTAATGAGAAAAAATCAAATTAAGCAAACCTAAGTATTGCGTGAAAGAGGAATTTAGATAATAAAATCATCAAACACAAACCTTGCACGTTGATGACATTGCCCTCAGTTTGAACCCTTCTTTGACTTCCTCACCTGACTTGAAGAGCAGGCATTCTTGTTTCCAAAGCTTGCCTCGAATTAGTTTGGAGATGTTTTATGTGTCACATTTCTGTGTGCACATACAAGTTTTCCCTTCCTGTGGAGTCGTCTGTGCCTCTCCTACACGGTTGTACGCTGAAATAAATCGGCTCTGTCAGTCACTCAGTCCCTGCCATAGCAACCGTTACTCAGCCTGGCCGTTTAAAATCCTCCGGTAATGGACTGTGTGTGTGGTGTATTATCGTAAACCAGTGAGGGTCTGTTTTTCAGTACGACAGAGTTTTCTGTCGTACTGTTCTGCATTTTGTGCCTGTGTAAAAAGAAGTCTGTACCTGATGGCTATACCTGGATGCGTTTACTTCTGTAGGGAAATAACATGTAGAATAGAATAAGGTCGAGCTACCTTTTGCCTTAAGAACTGTCTTAGTTAAAACAAACAACACAGAAACATTCCTCAGAGTTTCTGGTCCAAATTTTCATATCCTTACATCATTGCTGCATATTTCTCAGCTGCACCCACCACAAAGGTGCTTAGTTGGTCTGGGATCTGTTAAATTCTCATGTTCCACATATTATGAGATGATTTACGCAGGTTGTTATTAATGTTATTGGTGAGGCTGTTGCTGCAACATTTGAGTAGCACTTTGATCGATTCTGTTGCATTAGTGTTTTTGGGATAGATATAGTGACTCAGTCACAAGGCTTATGCCACAAATTTATTTGACTTGTCGAAAGAAAAAAAAGTGACCAGAGCTACTTTTACTTGAAACAGTGCTCAGTTTTTATGCAGATTAATCAAAATGGTGATAACAAATCGAATTATGCCAGCAGCTTTATGAGAGATTTTCTATTAGTACTAAGTTTAGAAAACTTTAAGAAGATTGGACAAACGATGGGCTGAACTGTCGAAGTATTTATTCTCTTATTTCTTGCTCAAATGTTTGAATTTCAGTTCAATTCTTTTGTATTAAAAAGCTTGTAAAAAACTTGATTACTTAGCACTATTTTATACTTAATTTTACTCTTTATTTTCTTATGTAAACTATATTCTTTTTGGTTTTGAATTTTATTTAAATTCTACAGAGAACTCTGCCTTTGGATGAAGAAATTATTTTGAGTCTTTAACGCTGCATCATCGCTTTGGGCGTTAAAACTGCAGTATCGTCCAGCGGGTCGTATAACCAGATGGAGGAAGCTTTTTGGCTGCTAATCAAACTTTCAGGAATGAATCTCATGAATTCTTGCCATCGAGGAAATTATTGATCCTGCCCAGGGATCTGTGTGAGGTATTACACCGTGTTGATGTTTCTATCATTGTCTAAGCCAATAAGAAGCCAGACAGAATTACATGCTTCTGAGTTGCATAATTGCAGAGCTGCTGAGCTGCCCTATAGCAGTTAGGGGAATTTGTGTGGAAGAGATGATTTATTCATAAAGAGATGATTTGGTTTACTCCACGGAAGAACTTATGTTTTATTTATCTGGAGATCGCATGAAGGCAACTTTTGATCACACATGCATGCACCATCAGCAGCAGAAAGCAGCGAGGCGCGCTCTGAGGATCTCAGTGGGCAATCGCGCTTTGTACACAGTCACAGATATGTTTCCTCCAGAGGGGGATTTTTTCTGTCTATTCGGCTCCACAGAGACGACTTTCTCCAGAACTTTTAGGGTTTCAGACATGATGGTAGATGAGTATGCTTGGACTGGTGTCTGGCTTCAGAAACCCTTGCCTGTTGCAAGCTGCTGCCAGTCACTTGTGTATCATGGCTGAAAGAGCCAAGATACACGTCTTTTTTTTTTTTTCTTGTCATTGCAAAAGAAAAAGAAAATGTTGAAGTTAGTTCCTCTGGCAGCAGTACACTTTTCAAACACACAAGTTAGCATGAGTGTCAAGAAAATACAGCCAACTGCATGAGGCAAATAACTAATTATCACTAAAATCACTTTCAAAGGCTTTCAGGATTGACTGATGAGGTGTGAAACAGAGAGGAAAGAATTTTCAATCCGTGATAATAAATGGTATTTCAGTTACCATCAACAACTTTTACTGTAATTCTATCTTTATTTATTATTAATTTTATGTCAGGTTTACGACGTCTATAAAAAAAAGAGAACTTTACATGCAAAAAACTTAATTTTTACGAGTAAAAAAATTGCTAAAGTTCTAAGCGCTCATTATAGCTAAGAAAAGTCAAAAATATTATATGATGTGCTTTTATATGAGGATCTTTATCAGTCTGCTTTATAGTCCTGAAATGATTAGTTGAGAAATATGTTCATATTACAGTAACATTGAAGTTCTTAAGCACTCAATAGAAAACTGTTATTATCCATTATTTACAGTTATCCGGGGTCGGGTTGCGGGGGCAGTAGAACTAGAGAGATCCAGACTTCTCTCTCTGTAGGCGTTCCCAGTCCAGCTGAGAGATGTGGTCCCTGCAGCGTGTCCCGGGTCTTCCTTTAGGTTTCCTTCTCACGTGGAAAAGCAATCCAGAAAGAAAGGCACAAGAGAAAGGCGGTACAGACCACAGGCCGTGGCAGAACATAAACACACAAACCAAAAATATGGTGATGGTTTCAAAGCTTCAGACTTTGTTTTTGGGGAGCCAAGTGAGAGGTTCTTGACAGAAAAACAAGCGGACGAATCGAGGTTGAATCTGTGGTCTGTGGTCATTCTGTGTGATAGATGCCCTGATTGTCGATGCAGAGCTGCCACAACCAAGGACAATCTACAACATAGCAATGTCTGGAAAATTGCTGCTGCAATCAGCGTGTGAGTCTTGTCTTCTTTTACACAGCCAAGGGCACTTCTGCTGGTCTTGCTTCCCTCCTCCTGCTGTCCCTGTTTTAACTCAGACTCTAATAATAAATACAACATCCACATTTGTCCACTTATCGATGAACTGATACAGCGTGTCAGCTGGACGTATCCAACGCCATTGTGATGGGGCAACAGGTCTTCCTGTCTGTCTTTTGTTGCATATTGTGACAGGAGTTGCTGTGTCTCACTCACACAGCATCGCATGTTGAAGTCCCGTGCGATTTTTGAAACTGCTCAGTGTGTGCCGGCTGCTTTAGACGTCATTGCAAATCATTTCACATTGTTACATAAGGAACACAGTAGATCAACCTGGAGTAATATGACTTGCTGAAAAAAAAAAGGCAGTTCTTGGCTTCTCACTCAGACCTCTGTCTTCTGGCTTGTGAGACATTTTGAAAGTTTTCTGTCCATAATAGCACTGCTCTTCTTCTGCTGTAGGCGTGGATGCTCTTCCAGAGAGGAGAGCAGAACGAGGGAGAAGAGAAGAAGTCAGATGACTAAATTCTCTCTCAGCTCAGCTGTACTGTTTGGAGTGCAAAGTGGGCTGCCATGGCAACCACAAAAAGAGAAAAATTGCCCTCCCTCTCTCTCTCTATTTTATTTTATTTTTTTAAACCAATCCACCGACACATCAAGTGTCTCATACGGTGTCATTTTGCTGACAGATTCGCTGTTTATACTTTAAGTGTGCCGATGGTATTGATGTTTGGTGATGTATTTGTTGTGATGTGTTTGTGTTTGCGCCCCTGTTTTTCTCGCCGGAGTGACTAAGAGGCTTTGCGTATGTGTGTGGGCGCACAGCTCTCACAACTTGCCAGCCCCGACTTATCTCAGGTTGCATGTGGCTTATACAGCTTCCATGATATCATTCAGCAGACATGTTTACTGCTTCAAGTACAAGGGATGCAGCTCTAGACTGCACCAACTCCTCTGCAGCGATGGACAAAGTCTTCAAAAGTGAAATAATTTTCTACAGACGGCACGACCACTCACATCAGCCACATGTCGCAGAGCAGCCACTTCACTTAGTTTCTTTTTAATGATGGAAACAAGGCATTTCTTTTCTCATAGTGTTCTAGAGAGAGTGTAATAACGTACTTGTTTGTGGTGCATTTGTTATGGCGGAGGGGGTAACGTTATTGTAATATTCCCGTTTCAACTTAATGCCACGGTAATGGTGGCCTTAAGGGGTGGCGATATGCTTTATTAAAACGCTTTTGCTTCATATTTAAAGCTTCCATGTAGATTTTGTAAATGGAAACCCTCCGAAACAATAGAATCAGCAGAACTCAAAAAAGTCGGGAGATTGACAAAACGAAAGTGTCGGGAAAACTGGCAACTCTTGGCTAGAGCGTGTTTTTATCCCTGGAGTCTCATTTAGCTATGTAGATGGAAGAGAGAGAAAATAAAGAGAGAGAGAGGGTGAAGTGGTGGAAAGTTGAGAGCACCGTGAAAGCATCAGACGTTCTGAAAAATGTGCATGTTTTCTGTGCCTCGGTGGGCTCTAAAAGCATCGTTTGCCTCACACCAATTCAGTCTGGAGAGTCTGCTAAAGCTTTGCATCAGCATGCAGCCTCAGTGCAGGATGAAGATCACTCCTATGTCTGAGATTACAGGGACTATGGGAGCAGAATTATGTAAAAAGGAAGGAAAAAAGAATTTAATAAATGCTTCATTTAAGTTAACTGTACTGGGACACCCATATACATATGCATGTTTTTAAGGGCCATAGGTTTTTACAGTGCCGGCTGCTAAGAGACATTGTAAAAGGTTTTATACCCACATAACATTGACGAGCCCATGAATAGTAAAGGAAAGGTTCATCTAAATCAGCCCTGTGGTTTACATCAGTTTACTGAGGGCCATAAAAGTGTGAATGCAAATAGTGTGGGGGGGAAAAAGACACAATAATTTAAAGCTAGCTGATTCACAATGCTAAATAACATGGCTGACAGATCCTAAGGCTTGTTTACTATTCTGTCAAGCAGAAATGAAACAGGAGCCTATAACTCTCTGTGGTATGTCACATTCAGGTACAGCAATTAAAATAGTTTTACTTCATTATCCATACGTTCTTACTGTAAACTCTAGCTCTTTAAGGACATAATATTATATTCCCTGATTTGAGCTAAATACAAACCTATTTCTTTGTTTATTTGGCTGAGTTAAGACACCAATTAATTAATTCCTCCCATTTTACAGCCTTCTCCCAACATAATCTTGTTTCTTACAAATATACCCAACAGTTTATGTTTATAGTTAAGTACTTTGATGACTTATGAGGAAACGAACAAGCAATAATTATTAAAAATCTTATTTATAATTTGGATTAAGTCTCGTTAATGCTCAAATACAGATGCATATTGTACATTTTTAAATGAACCCACTCAGTTGTTCATTCCCTTAGGCTGGATTACACATTTTGCCCTTACTGTTGAGTATTTTTATTCCTTATTCTGTTTTATATATCCCATATTTCCATCTTTGTGTGAATCTATTTGCTTTGATTGGCTGTCACTTTGGTGCTGTTGCACAGAAGTTTCACCATTGTGGGATAATAAAGGATATTTCTTTTCCATTTCTATTGTTTTTTTTAAGATCATATAATGCACCCTATTTCCATAGGCTGTGGCTCTGAACTAGATAAGTTATTTTAAGTTGATCAAATTCTTCTAGAAGTTTCAGAATTCCAGCAGGAACAAACTTAAAAGATAAAGCATCGTTAAAAAAAAACACTTGTAATGACTTCCCTTGGAGAAACTGAGTTTTCAGACAGATAAATGTGTTTTATCTATAACAAATCTCCTGTCAATAGCTTTATAAACTCTTTCTACCATATTTTGAAGACTTGTTGGATCAGTGACCAAACTCTCCTACTGTTCAGTTTTTATAATACAAGCCGGACAAGTAGAGACCTCCCCCTCACGTTCGCTTCAAAGTGACCTACTGTATGCTTTTCAGCTTGATTTAAATGAACAGAAAAAAAGCACAAAAACTGAAAAGCACAAAATGGGAAAGAGAGAGAAATGACAAGTAGCAGATACAAATGGAATCAGGCAGTTGTTTCAGTCGTCTCATTGTGTTCTCTATTCTGTCTGGATTGTACTTATAAGATTTTCCTTTTTTTCCCACAACCCATGGCTACTTCTGTTAGTTACATGAATACTAAGGAGCTAATTGAGCCAACATTGTAATTGTTCTTTAGAGCGTGATTTTAAAACTTGACTGACAGCATTTTGTCTCCTAGTGAGTTGAGAGCATTAGCAGTATTGTATTGCAGTCAAACAGAATGTGCCAACAATTACACCTAAACGTTTGGAAAGATTTTAAGAATATATACATTATTTCCACTGCTATAGTCTATTCTTTCTGTCTTCCACTTGGTCTCTTTCTTGTACAATCCCTGTATTTCTAAAACTGACATATGACTGCGAAACATATAGATGTTATGCTAATTGAAAAAAAAGTCTATAAAAACTCTTTTTCCTTCTCTCCTTTTTTGCCTTAGAACGATACACCATAATTAGAGACCATTTTCTTTCTAGTTTAAACCTTTGCAATTCCTAATCCAATTGTAATGTGGCCATTACTGGCTCATTTTTTACACTTGCAAGTCATTAGTCATTGTTAATTACCATATCGAAAAGAAGAGGCCAGCCAGGGGGAGTTCTAATGAGAGTTTAGTGCCGCAGTAGATTCCCAGAGAATTGTGGGTGGAGTACATAAAGCGGAGGATGAAGCTCTGATCTGAGATGATCTGGTACCTGTAGCTTTCAGCGACTGAACACTGCCAAGTGACACAGACAGCTGACTGAAATAAAAGCTTCTTAAGGAAGAGTTTAAGTCCCTACAGGTGTGTGTGCGTGTGGGTGTGTTTGTGAATCTGTAAAAACCAAATCTTTCCTTCGGATGTTGGAAATGTTTCCAAATGCATAGTGCTCCCCATTGCTCTCAGTTCAACGAGTAACAGAATACCCGACAGCAGTGTTATATTTGATGTGAAGTGACTGCATTGAGTCAAAGAGCGAGATGAGGCTGAGGCTAAATAGACATTGTTAGAATATTTTTGAGGAATCCAGAAAGTAGTATATATGCAGAAATATCTAGTTAATGCAATCAAGCTGGATTTAAAGTCATTTGTCAATGGTAATGGATTTGGCATAAGTTAGATTAACAGTTTTATTTGTAATAACTTTTAAAAGCAATCAGTCAAATAAGTCAATTGATTTCATTGGTAATAACTTTTAGAAAGTAGTAATTTCACCAGTTAGTAATATGTTTTGGTCTATCAAAAGAAATGGTTGGACTCAGAAACTATATATTGATAATATAAGCAACATTTTTGATTCAAATCCCCTTTTGGCTCTGAAATTATTGAATAGACACATGAGTTCAACAACAAGGATTATTTTTGATCCGTTATGAGTGCCTGTTCTGCCCATTCAGCGTTCGAGTGTTTCAGGAATCCCCGATCATTCATGTAGCTTCTTTAGAAATGTGAACTGTGGACACTGACATTTGCGTTGGTTTACGTCTGTGTTTGCAACTGAGATGGTATTTTAGGTTTGAATAGCTCCGATGATAGACGAGCTTCTTGTTACACAGTGGGCACACAATAGTCTTTTACAGGGTCCATTCAGATCTTCTTTTTTTTTTTTGAAGGAAAGAAATAACCAGTGGGCCAAGAGAAGTTAGCCCACAAGAAACTGTCTACATCACTGTTGTTTGTTTTTGTCCGATTTACAGGTCTAGCAGAAACATGTAGATATGTAAACAAAATAGTGAGATTAACTGCACTAAATAGTTTATGCTTTAAAATATATGCATTTAAATAATTGAAATCAATCAAAAGAAATCCCCCTCAAGTCCTGTGAAGTTGAACTGCAACAAAATTAGTAAAAATTCAAGTGGTATGCATAGTTTAGCATGGCACTGTGAAATTTGAAGATTATTACAAATTAATAATAGTAGAAAACAAGTAGGATGCTCTTTCTTTTTGGGAGGAAATTACCTGATAAACTTTGAGTTTATTTATGTTAAATGGAATTATGTATTTTTTGCTCTGCTCAACTAGAGAGGAAGGTTACAGGAGATCTATACACACACACACACCCCCACACCCCCCCACACACACACCCTGCAAATTTTTTCCTCAACCCAGTTGCACAGTAAATGGCCTCATTGTTATCTTACACAGATAAACTCACACTCACCAGCACACCGCAAGAGGAGGGGAGCGTCGGTGCATGCGTGTCTGTGTGGGCACCCACGCTGCGCTAAGTGTCAGTGCCAAGGCTTAGGCTATTGTTGTCTTGGACCAAAACAAACTCCTGTCAGCCCCCGAGAGCAGGGGGAGACGTGAAGACGGGCGGGGGGGAGGGAGGCAGTGGAGATTCACGTTGGACAGAGGATGAAAGTTGGGGGGGAAAAAAAGCAGAGAGAGAAGAAAGCAAGAAAAGGAAAACAGGACAACTGAAGGGGAAGGATTAGACAGCTGTTTACTGCCATCTCTGGAGTGGAGCAGCAGTCAAAGCAGAGGAATTTGTTTGCTTTTGCTGCTGCAATCCAGTTTGTTTTTTCATCTCTGCCATTTCTCTCCGTGCCTGTCCTTGCCCCCTTCTGACTTGCAACACTGTTTCGGCACACACAAAAAGGATATTGGTTTGTTTTCCCCCCAGTCGCACGTTTGATTAGCTAACGCACATTTCCTGCTTAGTCAAATCAACCAGACGGCTACCAAGAGAGTAGGAAGCAGTTAACACGCTAATGTAGAGCTGATAGGTATTGTAATAGCTCATTTTCAATGTGCAGAACAATTATTGTGATACCACTTCATACTTTAAATCATAACAACTTCAAGAGAAGGTGTGCCATTTCTCTTTAGTATCTTATGATTAAAAAAATACAATAATCAGACCGCTTCTTTTTTTTTTTTTTTTACATATAGCAATAGACAGTAAAAATGCTGTCTTCTTCATTAGGGATCTGAAATAAAATGTGTATTTTATTAGGAAGTTGTTCTTACACGGTGTTATTTTTTTTACCTACAGAAGAGCATTTTTACACCGATTATTTCAAAATCAAAAAAATTGTGAAAATGTCAGAGATCTAGCAACTTAAAGACTTCATGAATAGAATTTTGAAAATTACAAAAATATTACCTAATGGACAAAGAAATGCACAAATGTTTTGTTTGCAGAAGATTCTGCTACAGTGTCAGCTACTTAATGTTTTTTTCTGTCACCTAGCAGATTCCTTTATTTGTTGTTGTTTCAGGACTCAATACAGTGGCTTCATTCATAGAAATGAGACAAAAGTGACTCATAAGTACCTTTTCAGCAAGATATGGGAGCTTGTTTTATTCAATAATTCCTTAATATTGATGGAAAAGTACTTGTTCCCTTGGCAGATTATTTCACTTATAGAAAAAATGTCTTTTGCTGTGCATTTCCAACCCCTGTGCTTCTGTCATTTTGTTGCTACACCTTAACTTAATTACTCAGGACAACTTCTTTTTTTATTTCATCATCCTTCCTATCAATTAAGTGTTTTCATGTCCGAAGACAGAATGCATCTGCACAGCATGCCTAAACCTTCACCGTGTTTAAGTGCAAGAAGGATCTTATGTTCTTTCCCAAAAGTAGAATTATTTCTCAAAATTGTTCTCTTTGATTTTAAATCTGTTGTTTTTTTTTGTTTTGTTTTTGCTGCTTAGCTCAATGTTCTGCACATGAAAGCGCCACTTTAATAGTTTTCATTTTTCTTATAAACCTGGGAATTTATTTTTAATAATCTCAGTGCACAAGCGGATTTATTTAAATTTATCCCTTAAGGTATTTTAATTTGGGTGCTTGAAATGCTGGGTAGAAGCGCTTGATTTGTTTTCGCCCTTAGGCAACAGCTGAGCATTTACATATCAACTGTGTTGCTTATTTCTAAAGATCTTCAGAAGACCAGCATATTGCATGTACCAGCGACAGAGTGCATTCTTTTGTTTTGTTAGTTTTTTTGATGCCCGAAAATAAACCACCATTTTTGGTTGACACATTGTAAAATAGTACCTAGAGACAAAAAAAATCAGGTGGATTGTACGTAGTTTCACACACACACCAACGCACCAACACACACCCACACACACACACACCCACCCACACCCCCCTTTGCACAAACACACAGCCCTGCTTCATGACTTTCAAAGGCTTTGGAGCCACTCAGCGTTGAATCTGTGCTCTTTCTCTGCCGCTCTTTCATCATCTTGCCGTCATCTCAAAAGCATCTTAAATGATTATGTTTTAGCTTCTCCCTTTTTGTCTCGCCGTACTTAATCTCGCCTTCATGTTCACACTCCATTTGTTTTTAAGGCACAAAGGTGGACAGTAAGAGGCCCTTTTTGTTTCAGATTTGTGTCATTTTCATTGCATAAGCACCGGTGCTCTCTGCCCCGGTGCTTGCATGTGTTCGCTCTAGTTAGAGGGGTTTTTTTTCTTTTTCTCGAAGTAAACAGACAGAAAGACAGGGATTTACCTCGTTTTTATTTTATTTATTTGCTTCAAAAGTGTAATTGGAGAAGCAGTAAAGGGTTCTCCTTTGCTCATTAATCCCAAACAATTAATGCGCGTGGCTCCATTAAACATATTGGCAACTTTCTTAAAGTGAGATTAATTTGGCAGGCAGGAGACTGAGTGGGCCTTTGTGGGGCTGGTTATCTTTCCTCAGCAGATTGGGCTAAGCTCTCCACAGGCCCGGTGGGATGAAGAGTGTTTGAGTGCAGAGACGGTGTGAAGCAATGTAGGTCATTTGGGTGGTGTGAACATCACAAGGGTTTAAGATCGCGCTTCACGATTACCTGTCAACCACTAATGTTATGTTACTCAAACGTACTCGCGCCTTCTGCTGTACCTGCAGTGACTAACCCTGACCAACGACATCGTGGATCTCTGTTTTCAGCTCTCTGTCTGGTCGCATTGTCGGTGGCGTCTGGTGGTTCTTCACCCTGATCATCATCTCCTCCTATACGGCCAACCTGGCTGCCTTCCTGACCGTAGAGAGGATGGTGTCTCCTATAGAGAGCGCCGAGGACCTGGCTAAGCAGACGGAGATTGCCTATGGAACGTTAGATGCCGGTTCGACGAAAGAGTTCTTCAGGGTGAGAAACGTCAAGCTTTTGTAGTGTTTGCTAAATCATTGCTATCTCTTACAACAACAAGCTGCAGTTTGTTTTATGGAGTTTTCAATCTGACGGACTAACGTCAGTAGTTTGTAGTAGTTTGTGATCTTGCTAATGCAGAGGTATTACTGTCTTCGTCTTCTAAGCAGTTCTAACCACCTTCCCTGGACTTAGTGATGTATAGCATCCTCATAGCAACATGCTGCAACTAACATGCTTAATTAGGGATAGTGCAATCCGAGTGTGTTATTGTGTTATTTCTCTGACGCAGCATTTTTGCATGTACGCCAAAATGTTCAGTTGTCATCTTATGTTCCACATTTAGTTTGTCCCCTTCATGCATTGTGGCAAACTGCAAATGTTCTGTTTTTTTCTTTCTGAAAATGCCTTTCTTCCTGCTACTCTTCTTTTAAAATCAGAACATGCATATTTGTTTGAGCAGGTCCAAATATCTGAGCTGTGAACATAAGAAGTTCCCCTAGAGTTACCTTTGGCCTCCTAAACGTTTCTCTGATTAATGTTATACTTTGCCTGTCAATATAAGTGGATTTTAACTACTTCATAACCTTGTCCCTAACCTGTTTGCAATGTTCTTTGGGTTTCATAATGCTGTTTGTTCACTAATCTTTTCAGACAAAAGTCTGCACAGAACAAATTTATACGTAGGTTAAAATTTGGATTAAATTGGATTTTATTAGGGGTATTATTGTATAGGGGGCTCACCGTGAACAAAACACTTGCCAGTTATTTATTTATTTTAATAAAAGATAAACTGAAAACCAGATGTCCTTAACATTCACTTGCTACTTAATGTCAGTCAATGTATCACATTTGCAAGAAACTTTAAAATATTTAACTGACACTGTCTCTGATTTTTGGTCTCTGCTCTCTTGTTAAAATTTTTGCCCCTCAGAGGTCAAAGATCGCTGTGTTTGAGAAGATGTGGTCCTACATGAAGTCCGCTGACCCGTCAGTGTTTGTCAAAACAACGGATGAGGGAGTGATGCGGGTCAGGAAATCCAAAGGCAAGTACGCCTACTTGCTGGAGTCCACGATGAACGAGTACATAGAGCAGAGGAAGCCATGTGACACGATGAAGGTGGGAGGAAACCTGGACTCAAAAGGTTATGGGATTGCCACGCCCAAGCGCTCCCCTCTAAGGTAAAACCCTGCCGTTGCAATATGGTCAGAAAAAACCCTTAAAGTTATTTTATTGCTGTGTTTGTGCATGAACATCACATTTCATCTGTTGATTCCCTCATGTGGCAGACATTTCACATCTGTTTGTGCATGAAACTAAACTTGTTTCATCCATTTTGATTTATTTAAACAGTACTGGGAGAAGGTCTAGACTTGTATTAACTCTAAGGAATAAGAAAACAGTGTCATTTTATAGTGGTGTTGAAAATATCTCCTCATGAAAAGAAACAATGATTTTTATTGGCCTCATCAAAACAAGCTGAGATGAAAATGTATCTACCTTTTAGCAAAAGTTTAGAATCCTCATTTTGCCATAAATTACCTAAATCTTTCACAAATCAAAACATTTGTTTGAAAGAGTCTTCAATCAGTGTGATTCCAGCACAGACTAGTATTGTAGTCTCATACGTGTCTAATTCTAAAGTCCTTATCCACGCACCATACATTGTCTACAGGTACAGCTCAAAAAATGTAAATATCTTGCAGAAGTTTAAGACTTTTGTAACTCGTTTCAAAAAGTGGAACTCGTAGAATCATGATAGAGTGAAATATTTCAAACTGTAACTTCTTTCAGATTTGATGATTAAGGCTTACAGATGACGAAAACCCCAAATTTAGTGTTTCAGAAAAAAATGAATTTTGGAAACTCACGGTGTCACACCCTAATCAGCTAATTAACTCAAAACACTTGCAAAGGTTTCCTTGGTCTCTCAGTCTGGGTCAGTAGGCGACACAATCATGGGGAAGATTGCTGACTTGACAGATGTCCGGAAGGCAGTCATTGACACTCTCCGCAAGGAGGGCACGCCACGAAAGGTCGCTGCTATAGATGCTGGATGTTCACAGAGTGCTGTGTCCCAGCATATTCAGTAGCAGGAGAAAGAGTGATAGGAAAAGGTGCACAGGCTACAGCAGAAACAGCAGCTTTGAGAGAATTGGCAAGTAAATTCCTTTCAGAGTTTTGGGCGAACTTCATAAGAAGTGGAATGAGGCTGGAGTCAGCATATCAAGAGCCACTGTGCACAGACAAATCTCACATGGGGGCTTCAAATGCCACATTCCTCATGTCAAGCCACTTCTGAACCAGAAACCTTTTCCAATGCAAGTAAAGTTTTATTTCATTTTACATGAATATGAATTATGTTGGCAGCAACTGCATACAGTGTTGTCTGAAACGTTATTTCAGCGAGGGATCTCAGGGTGTTAACATCATGAGATCTTGTATAATTTTTATTCCTACCTTCACTCCTCGGATGCAGAATGAAGCAATCGTGAGGGGCAGGTCTGTCGCAATAAGCAATAAATTTAATATTTGTATGACGAATTAAAAGGAGCTGGATAATTAAAAATATGTCGATAATTTGCAGTTGCATGCGTGTTTGTTTTTGTCGTAGCTCTCTCTCTTTCTACCAAAGAGACTGGATGACACCCCGGTGCATCAAGTTACTTCTCCCGTTGTCGTTCCTCCAGAATAATACGGGGAGCGACGAACGAAAAAGCGGCAGTTTTACGGCACTCCGGGTGAACCCAACACACGGGACACAACAGCGACGATGGCGTCCAAAGTTTAAATTTTTTCCAACTTTCTTTTGTCGCATGGCTGGTATTTAGTCGACAAACAAAATACAAAAAGTCCAATGCAAAATGATGCGTGCTAGGACATTTTAATTGCTGAACAAATACTTAAATAAATAAAAAAATACTGCCCTTCCATCTCATTGAAAAGCCAGCATTTCGAGTAAGTTTGAGTACAGTAAGTGCAGAGTAAGTTTTCACAAGCAGTACTCCCAACGATTAATATATTTTGAAGGGCAAGTTTGTTTACAGAGACTTCACAATCCATTTTTATTTGTTTTGAATGTTTAAAATGCCTTCCAGCTCCAGTGTTAAATGTTCTTTAGAAATTAATTTGTTGATCTTTGAGAGGATGTACTTGCGTTATTATGACATTTTTATGCTATTGGTTAACAATGGCCTCAAATTAAATTTTTATTTATCGCAATAATTTGTGACAATTAATTGCCCATCAAAAGTTGTTATTGTGACAGGCCTAATGAGAGAAGCTTGAAAACCTTTGCAAAAGTACTGTTCATCTGTTTTTTTTTTCTGTTGGCATGTGCACATTTATGATCAAATTAAGTCTTTCATTCTTGTGTTATATTGTACACCGCCATAAAATGGAATTATGTTTTCACTTTTTTTTGCAGTTTGTATTTATCAAATGAACGTATTTATAGAGTTACCTTATACAGTTTCTACCTTTTTTGTTTGTATATTCTCCTAATAAAGTGAATCTACTTAAGCAAACTTGTGAAAGCGAACAGAAGTGCAAAGTAGGACAAGAAGATGTCGATTCCTGTTTGACCCTCCGTTTGGTTAGCTCTAGGGCTCGTTTTTGACGAATTGATTTATGGAAGCTAAAGTCAACTAAAGCATCGCAATTCTGTGTAGCGGAACTTGTGAAACGGCATTAAAAGTAAAGGAATCTACATCCAACCTGGCTACTTTCCCACTTCAGCTAGAGCTCACACCTTGAATGTTCCACTTTTCCCCATTCAATGTGACAGATGATGTAACGAATGATGATTCTTTCTGGGTTTGCTCCCGCCATCGACAAGCGGCAGCTGTCATTTCACATCGCATTAACATTCTAACCGACTTCCCATTTATATTGCTTCTGCAACCACAGAGAGAGTGCAAATGCTGGGTGGCATCTGAAGCTTTTAATCTGTCTCTAATAGGCCTCATTCATTTTAATGAAGGGAGCCATACTGGAAGATTTTATTCAATCATTGCTGGGGTTTCTTTGGGACTTTGGTTGACAGCCAGAGGTCAGAATGCAGACAGGATATGGTTCTTGAGCCTTCCTCAGATGTTCCTCCTTTTTGAAATGTATGCAAATCACATTTTATACATCAAGTAAGTGTTGCATTAGTTTAAGCTATAAATGGTGGGTGGTGAAATTAAGCTGCTCCAGACCCACATCTGGCACTCAAAAGCTGAGGATGTACCAGCGTATCTCCCGCTCTGTGGTGATCCCTAAATGAGCGATGTTTGTTGTTGTCGGGTTTCTATCATCGTCATTCACAAACGTCTCGCACTGAGATTCGATAACAGCTAATAAATTTGCACTGCTAATAAATGAAATTGAAATGTGCCCATCTTGATTTAAGTTCCCAACTCTCCTGTGCGATTAGACATAAGTGAATGACCAAGCACTGCTCAGAATTGAATTCAATCATACCTGCAATGAGCTGTTAGCAAATAAATGATTTTAGACTGCTGCATGTCAAATGATTCCATTCTTATCTATGTTCAGAAACAGGAAAACAATTTAATTTATTCACATTTGAGTGATATCAACTGCTCTGCAGTGCAGGTTTGATTGAAAAGTTTCTATTTTACAGGAATATCTTCAAATAACCCTTTTTTTTCCGGATCAATCATTCTAATGTATTTCTTACATGTGCAACATCCACCCGTCCCCAGCAGAGTTTACCCCATCTCTCTGATGACCTGTAGCCTTTCTGACATCTGCTCACCTCAGAGCAACAGACCAAACTAACCAACGACCTGCTGAGTCATCCGTGTTCACAGTCTTTGACTTCTTTCTTTTTTTGTCTGAGTTTGCTGGGCTGAGAAAGAAGTCAGAAAAAGGTTTTACCAGCCCTGAGGAAGAAAAAAAAAGAAAAGAGAAACGTGTTCCCTACAGCTGTGTTGTGAACTCAAGGCCAGGGGATAAAGACTCCTCTGTTTCTGCTGGTGAGAAAGGCTGAATATTAAACCAAACCTCGCAGCGGATAAAAAAACAGTCTTGACTTCTGGTCATAGATTCTGCCTTTCCGTGTAACGGGGATGGAGAGAATCTTTGTCCACGGCCAAACAGCTACAGGAAACACACTCATGCACTTAATCCAGAGAGCACAAGAGTAAGCTTTAAGGAGATGCCTTCAGTGAGTTCACCTGCACATGGAAGTATTATTCTTTTTATGCTTGTTAATGCTTTAAACCAGGGGTCTCAAACTCCAGTCCTCGAGGGCCGCAGACCTACTGTTTTTAGATGTGCCACAGGTACAAAACACTGGAATGAAATGTCTTAATTACCTCCTCCTTGTGTAGATCAGTTCTCCAGACCCTTGCTAATGACCGAATTATTCTATTCAGGTGTGGTGCAGCAGAGGCACATCTAAAAGTTGCAGGACTGCGGCCCTCGAGGACTGGAGTTTGAGACCCCTGCTTTAAACGTATCTGCACACTAAGACAAAGCCTTTGACTGCATGTGCTGTTGCTGATAGACTATGTAATCCCTTCTGTTATTGATGGACATAATTTCTTGCCATTAACATCATTACACATATTGAACTGCCATGAGACAGAACAAGTCCCTAGCCATCAGATCTCTTGGTACTGGTGCCACTTGAAGACAGAACGCACAAAAACAGACACAAATATGATGAGTAACAGACCCGTATCAATCCCACTCATTACCGATCTTTGGTTTCGACAATGCCAGCTTGCTATTTAAAGCCCACATGAGTGGAGAATGTTTCAAGTTTAATTTGAAATTTGCCATAGACAGCTCAGAGAGGGTTCTGTCTTTGTGGCAATTTCTTTGTCAAAGAGGCTAAGTTGACAACACTTTGTTCACCAACTCTGTCAACAAAGGAATCACTTTTCTTTCTTACTTTTTAACAAGGTTCTCAAACATTGACCAAGGTTACTTCATCAAATTAAATAATATGGTTACAGAAGCTGAATAGCACAATCCAAGACAGACTTTGCTGAACAATATTGAGGCAAGTTATTGTTGCAACATCTTGTGGGAAGATGCTACTACATTAGTACACCTCCCGTCAATATACTGTATTCGTTACCATATTAAAAGTAATTAACTTCATCACCCAAGGCATCTCAGTTTAGCACTCCGTGTCTCTCTGAGGCCCCTGCTTGGTAAAACCTGGTACATCTCAGCAGCATTTCAGCGCACTGCATGTATATAACAAAACATGCACATTCAAAACCAGGGCTCCTGGTCCGTATCAAGTTGGCCACATTCAGGAGAATCCCTTGCTTTCAAGTCAATGTTGTCATAATTACCACCACCACTCGACCAATCTCTTTATATCTGTCTCCTAACGGTTATCGTTTCATATCGTTTTCAAGAAACCCAGTAAACCTGGCAGTATTAAAACTGAACGAGCAAGGCCTCTTGGACAAATTGAAAAACAAGTGGTGGTACGACAAAGGAGAGTGCGGCAGCGGGGGAGGGGACTCCAAGGTCAGAGCCAGTTTTGATGAACCCTGTGTGTAACGGGGTGGAGATGGCGGTAACCGGCAGCTCGACGCCACATCGCCTCTCTGGCAACACTTTTTTTATCCATGAGATTTAGGACAGAGTAACAGCAAAGAGCCAAACTTTTGAGCTGTTTGACTATAAATTTGAAATCCACCGAGCTGAATATATGCACCATGTGAACCATGAAACTTTATTAGTAATTGAAGCAGCTAAGCGAAGCACAATCTGTTATTTGATGCTGCAGATGCTTTTCAGGCGCAGTTGTTAAATCTTGCATTTTTTTTTTTCACATATTCTGTTAGCAAAAGATTTATTTAAGATGACAGTGTTGCATGAGTGGGGGTAAGCAGAGTGCCGGTTACCCGAAGTGATATAGTAATACACATCTACAGCCTTACAGAGTGAGCCAGCCAAGCTAGATGGAGTATTAATGCATATCACTTTGACTCGAATGTTAATAATGACGTTTAATGCCATGTATTTGTGTGTTTGTGTGTGACGTTTTATTTAGTTTTTTTCTTTGTCAAGCAAGCGAGACCAAGCATTGACTGTTGTGTGGATGTACTTGTTGCTCTGTGTTTCTGAACTAATAACATAAAATAACATGACGTAATATGTTATTTATGTTATTTCCCTATTGTTGGAAGAATCCCAGTAAACCTAGCGGTGTTGAAACTGAATGAGCAAGCCGTCTTAGACAAACTGAAAAACAAATGGTGGTACGATAAAGGCGAGTGTGGCAGCAACGACGCCGCAAGAAAGGTTAGTCTCAACGCACAAAATTGACACCTCACTGTACCTCCCAACCCTAACCCTACTTTGTTCCTAAATCAGACCTTACCCTTTCAAAAAAATAAATAAATAAATATCTCAACCTCTTCCACACACAGTTATCCTCCCTCTGTGGCTTTGGTAGTACCGCACTGGACCAAATATCAGACAGCAGTACAAAGATTACTTCTCTTTTTTTCTTTCTTAAGAAAATTTGGAACACTTAACTTAGAAATACATTGCTTCTCCGTTCACTAATATATTTTTTCACTTTAGGATTTATACGTTGCAAAATATACTCACCGAATTATGCAAAGTCAGTGCATTAGTCTTCAAAAACACAGTTTGGTTGATTCAGTTTAGAGTAAGGTTTAATCAGCAGGGACCATTTTAAACTGTACAAGTCAAAAATCATTTCCTCCGCTGAGAGAAATCGCTGCACTTTTCCCTCACTTTGTGCGCTTTCAGGACTCGAACATCAAAGACAGTCACATGTGGCATGCATTTGATTTTTCAACACACTTTTAAAAGCTCACCGCTTTTGTGGCTCGAAATATTTCAGATGTAGCACAAACTTTGATTCTGCGGAAAAAGCACCCAAGTGCTATAAATTATGTGTGATGTATACAACGACTTCCACTCTTATTGGCACCCCTAATAAAACGTATAAAAACAATTTTACTGCAGAGGCATACATTTTTAGTCAAATCAGTGGTGCAACAAATCTTGACAAGTCTACAATTTATATATTATATTTTCCATTTCAGCTTCTTATACCTCTTTGCTACCGCTGTCTTTATTTTAGGCACCTGACCGATATGGAAAATATCTAACTTTGAATTGTTTTCACTCAGTAAGAGGATCCAAACTGAGGAATGTTGTTGTAAGTCCGACCCTATCAGAAAAGATGCTGATGTTTCAGGTTCTGGCCTGTAGTTCAGCGATGAGGGCGGGTCAGGCTAAAAATCATTTGCATCCAGTCACCATCAATATTTTATTTTATGTTTTTTTGGGGTTTTTTTGGTGCTTCTCAACTTTTTTTTTATGTTTGTGAAAACACTAAAGAAGTTGTAACCACTAATACATGACTTCCTGTTTCTCTTGCTGCATACATCTAGAGCCGTCTGCATGTTGATTTTAGAGTCTGACGGGGCAGGTGTGTTACAGAGTGATGAGACTATTTTCTACTTTCTTAGTTAAAGTGTGTGAGGCCAGATTTGTCACAGATTTTTAACTAATGTGAAAAACTAACAGCTACTAACCAAATCCAAGCTGTTCATGCCCATCCTTTCATTTTTCTACAGTTAAAGTCAGGGGGGGGGGGGGGGGGGGGGGGGGGAAGTTGTAATTGTTTGGTTTAGTTTAATGCCAGGAGTCGTTTTCATTGTAGCACAAATCAGCTAATTTGTCAGGAAGTGCCCCTAGACACCCCCCTCCTGTGGATTTCAAAATTACCACTGTCACCTCAGCAAAATCGGTGTTATGCTGCTTTTTTGCTGTATCTTAGCTGGAAATTTCATATGCTAAATATTGCTTTGATAGCAAATGTACATGTTGCAAGGGATTATTTTTAAATTTAGCAGTGCTACTTTGACTTAAAAAGTCTAAGAAAGGATGTAGTCTCGAACATTTTCGCAAGCTATTTTCAAAAATCAGTTTTTTCATTTGGACAGTAGTCTTGTGGCATTCCAGTGTCCTTTTATTCCTTCTGACAAGCTTGTTTTGAGGGATTTAATGTTTATGCTCTCCTGGATATTAGGTGGATTATTTAGGATTGTGAAATTAATATAAGCAACATTTACAATGCACATAAAATCTACCCGTAGAAAACAACACACCCAGCCTTCTAAACCCATAAGCATGCAAGCAAAAATAGCATTATAATAATCTGAACATCTCTTATAAAAAGGAAACAAAGAGGCACATAAGATAAAAACATCAGGCCCTTGGCCACTTGCTGAGTTCATTGAGTTGTAATCTCTGTACTCTGGCCTTTAAAATAATCCCACCCTAATTCTCTCACCGTAGAGTGTGCACACTGTAACGCTGAGCTTCAGTCGACTTGCATGCTCTAGCAGTCTGCATTATCGACTGACTCGAGAAGCAGTTCTGCCTGACAGTAAAGCTGTGGCTTTTTAATTCAGATTTCCTTCCATATGTTCCTCCATGCAGATCTTTGATCCTGTTAAAATTAGCTGCCTTATGCTGATTGACAGCTTAGTGCAGGGGTGCTAAACCTCGTGGCGAAGAAGGGTGAAGTCTCTCGGGAAGATATTACAATGTGAGGTAAATCCAGTAACACCCTAAATGCAGCAGCACAAATGGGCTCTCTGCATGGGAGATGGCATTATGGAAATAATTGTAGCTATTTACATAAAACAAGCTCCTATGACAATATAGATACATGTCCAGCAGGTGGTCTGCTATAAAGACTAAATTGAGCACCAAGTGTCTATTACGCTTGCACAAACCTTTTTCTTTTAGGTAAGTTGTGACAAAAAGCCTCAAACGATTTGAAAAGAAATGAAAAACCGTGGAGTTGTGAAAAAATTCCTTAATGGACAAATAGACGTATGGTAAATGAACCTTCAGTTTCTCCCCTCTGTCAAATATGTAATTTTCTTGTTTGTGACACGTCAGTCATGCCTGTCACATTTCTAAAGATGAATCTTAACGACCTGATTTAACAAAGTCGATTTTAAAAGCCGATTTTAAAAGCACCTCAGCATCATGGAAAGTGCCGATGTACTGAGCAACATACAAACTGAACAGTAGACATGTTTTGATCATTTACGAATGTCTAAAGGAATCCCCCGCTTAAAATCATGCACTGTACATGTCTCTTTTGTGCATAAGTTATAAAGAACTTTTTTTTTCAATCTTTTTTTTATTTATTTATTTTAGAAATTGGTAGAAAAGAATAGAAGACGAACTTAACTGGAAACAAGATTAAAATAATAATTTAAAAAAACAGTAAAAATAACCCGTTCCCATTTAACAAATCTTTTTCACAAAGTGCTTTATAAATAAATCTTACTGACTTTACTTACTTACTTCCCTCCTTAAGATGTGGCTTAAAGATTAGTATGAAATTGCTGGAAAGCTAATTTCATTAACTGGAGTATTTTGTAAGCAAAATTCTCCTATAAAACAAGCAAAAACCGTGATATTTTCCTACATTGTTTATGTCTATTCTGTCTTTTATTATCCAATACCACATAGCCTAAGCTTTTACCTATGCAACATTTATACGTCTAGTTTCCATCCAGTTATGGGAAAAGCAGTTATTTACCCAAAGACAAGTAAAAGCTTTTCATTAGTTGCTTTTATTCTTCTTTAGTTGCTTTTAATTGTTCTTGCTGTTAATGGAAAAGCTTTTACGCACACGTCACTTCTTAAATGTTTCTCAGAATCAGTATTCTAAAGAGTTTGAGGAAGCTTTTAGTTTTCGGCTGCCTGATGAAAGTAAATTTGCCTAGAAGGAGAGACTTTCAGTTACACAAATTGTGACCAAATATTAAAAAAAGGGAAAATACACAAGCTATGTAGACATGAAACTGATTTTTTTTTGTTCTTTAAATTGTACTGCACTTAAGAAAATTTCACAAATAAAGGACAGAGATTCATGGAATACATGATTCCAGCCTCAAATAATGTACATGTGTGTATTTATAGGTGTTACCATGAGTGATAAAAAATAAAAATAAAAAAAAACATTGAACCAAAAATTTGAGATGGTTTAAAATAACATTAAAGCATGCATTTGAATACTTAGTAGTACAAATTACCTTTGTATTAAGTTTCCTAAACAATTTTTAGGATGAGATAATCTGGTGATGTGGCCAAGTATTTATCATACATATAGGTGTTACAAAAACTTTCATTTTTAGTAATAAAAACACACAGCTAGTCTTATCGTCTTTATTTGGTACTTGAGGCCTGTCTCACATTGTCTCTGGCCACTATCATTGGCACCCTTGGTGAAAATGTCTGCAAAAATCTGTAAAATAAATAGCTTAAATGGAAACTCTATGACCCCAAGATACAACAAATATTCAGGCACTTTCAATAGCACAATCTACATTTAATGTTAAGCATGAAACTGCAAATATTTAGCAGTACAATACACGCTACTTCTCAGGATAGATTTAGGTCTCATAAAGTCAAAGGGAGATGGCAACTTAGCTAGAATATTAGACACTGGACTCTGCATCATATTAACCTGGCAAAGACTGCTGACGCCTCTATGGGAATTAAATCTTCCTCAGCTCTTTTTGTTACAAAATAAACTTTGCAAGTTTATGTAAAACTAAACAATACATCCAACTGATCCAGAAGTTTTGCTCCTGCTCATGTAGATACGGGGGACTCACAAGGGCGACTAAATAAGCTATATCAAAAAAAAAGACCAGAATTAAAGTTGAATAAATCCTTGCTGGGTGATTTATGATATCCTTCCTTTTATTTTTAATTAAAATCTGCTCCGCTGTACCACTCAGATGGGATACGTCATATTTATTACTCGGGTGTTATCTGCGCCCCTTGTACTCTCCGTTCCCGCGGTGATGGGATGCATTAGCCAGTACAGATGTCAACAGCCGCTGAAAACCCTTCATCGCAATTAGCAGGCAGCAGTAGATTTTATTCACGACTTTTGCATGTACCTGGCGGTTTTGCTGTTTTTGTGAGGGAAAACTTAGCTGGACCGCAAATAATTTCCAGCAAAAACTTTTTTATGGGTGCAGATGGTGCAACGCGCCAAACAGTGAGGGAGCATTCTCTTGCTTCCCTAAGATTCTCTGCCGCCTACTGTTTTGAGAGGGTGCCTAATGATGTATTTTCAGCTGCAAGCCTGGAGAGAGACTCCATCTGCCCTGTTAGTCACCAAGTTCAATTTTAGCTTTTTCTATAAGATCAGAAAACGGCTACAAAAATAGGATATGCACCTACATTGTGAGACAGGCCTCTGCCATGTTTGTATTGATATTGCTTCTCTACCAGGGTTTGATCCTGCTATAATTGTTTCTCTGTGCCTCCCTATTCAGTCCATGGTGTGTGCGTGTGTGTGTGTGGGTCTGATTATGTCTTTTTTGTTTACAGTGCCTTGAGAAAGTAGTCATATCCCCTATTTTTTTTTGTTTTTTGTTGTTTTTTGGGGGTTTTTTTTACAATATGTCACATTACAACCACAAATTGCGATGAGTTTTATTGCAATCCTATGTGACATCCCATCACAAAATAGTGTGTAAGTGTAAACGACACATGGATTTGAAAATTACCTTCATTCTTATATCCTTAAATAAAACACAGATGCCTTCAGAAATCACCTAATTGGTAAGTAGAGTCCATGTTTCTGTTCTGTGAAATCCTCCGATGCTTCTTAGATGACACTGGTGCACAAAAACTTCATGAAGACTAAGAAACAGACCGGTCAGTAATATAGGCTTGAAGGACCTTAAAGAAGGTTTAGGTAATAATCATTACCCAATCATAAGGGCTGGACAGTAAATTGGTAACAATATATATTGCGATACACACGTGATCAATATCAATAGATTAGATCTGATAGAATATTCAATATCCAATATTATTCACTGAACTCAGATCCAGAACCACACAGTATTCTGGGAGATATAGGTGGAGGAAAGGCTTTAGCTGCTCTGCCTCTCTCGGCCAGCTAAGTAAGGTTTTGTGGCAACAACTAACTCACTCTTTGGTTACCTAGCAACAACCTGTTGAGTAACTTTTGCAATAGCAGTTTCAAATTTTGCCACCGCGCCTCATAGCTGTTTAAAAAATAATTTAAAAAAAACAATGATGTGGAGTGAAAACTATGGATAAAACGGGAAATGTCAGGCCACAGTTTGACAGTTTCAGATATTTAAAACAAAACAAACACAAAACAGTCAATAAGCGATAAACAAATATCGATATTGTCTGATATGAAGTGTTTGTCATAATATGTTTTTCAGCTATATTGTTCAGCCCTAACCAATCAATCCAAGTCCAAAAGACTTTAGCAGTTTCCCAAAAATGTCTAGAGCACACGACATGTCATGCAAGACAAAAACTAAACTTTTATTGGCCTACATGTAAAGCACTAAATGAGAAAACTAACTGCATCATAACATCATAGAAGCAGCATTTAAGGTGTCAATGTCAGAGAAGGCCAAGTAATTGCAGTGAAGGTGGTTCATCACAGTATCAATTCAGTGTGAGCTTACAAGAATGATCACACATTCAAATCTTGCTTGTAATAAAAACTAATAAACCAGTCGCATTTTTGATCTACTTAAGTATTATGCACTACTTTGTGTTGGTCCAGCATGTCCCCCAAAAATTCAAGGGATGGCTACATTTGCAAGGCATTGTAAGCATGTATTATGTCAGAGTTTGCTCCCTTGTGTTTATACTTATCTAACTTACAGTTGGATAAGTGTAAAGTCAAGTTGTATTCCACTTTTGTTGCCACTTTTCTTTTATTCCTCACTTCCGGGCTCCGGCCCCTCTTCCTGCTCCTCCTTTCCCCAGGACAAGACAAGTGCTCTGAGCCTCAGCAATGTGGCAGGAGTCTTCTACATCCTGATTGGAGGCCTGGGCCTGGCCATGCTGGTGGCACTGGTGGAGTTCTGCTACAAGTCCCGGACCGAGTCGCGCCGAATGAAGGTGTCGACCGCGCGAGCAGCTGCAGCCACAGCCGCTCAGGCCTTTCACTGCTCAGCCTTAGAAAGTGGTGCTAGCGCCCCCTACACAGAGCTGCAGAGCTACGGCCTGTACGCCAACAACACTGTTAAGATATAAGGGCAGAGCACAGCCATGGGGTAGGAAACGCTGTGATCGAACCATGATGATGATGATGATGATGATGATAATGATGATGATGATGATGCGTCTGCCTCCACCCCGTCCTGCCCATCTAAACGTGACCACAGTAGGGCCTCTCACGGCTTCCACCGCAGTGCCAACGCTCTCCTGTACCTCTCTCTTCTGCTGCTGCCTTGCTCAGTCTTTGTCACTGACCTACTCCAGTGTTTTTTTTGTTTTTTTTTATAATCACTTGATTTCAAAATTGCCCTTATGCCTGTTTTCTTCAGGATCTTAAAGAACATTTTTGGTGCAATCTATTGGAATCGCATGGTTTTAGCGTGTGGGTTGTTCCAACTCATTTAAATTCATGTTTCTCACGTTACCTGCTCATTTTGGTGTGATGAAAGGTGGACACACAAGGCGATAACATCACAAGAACTTGATTATATACTAATATGAATAACTCAAAGATCGATAATAAGCCTTAAACAGAGGGTTAGATATCAAAAATAAGAGCAAATCACCACAGCAGAGACCTGTTCATTTAAAGAAGTTGTGAATAGTGTTGTGCAAACACATTTCTTCATGCCTTAAGTCTAAAGTTCCTGGCTATTTTGTAATCTTTTATAGTATATTTCACTTGTATTTTTTTCCTTTTTATACTGAATATGAATAATATATAAAATCAAGAAGATTAAGGACAACCCTGGCTATCCTCTTCATGAGACTGTCTTGCAAAAACAGTGTTTTCAGTCAGAGGCCTCCTCGGATTTGCTGCAATACGGACGGCTACAGGAGATCTTTCCTGTCAACAGTCATTACTATCTACAATAACTCTGAAGAATTTGAATTAATATGAGTTATAGCTATTTTTAATTTCCCTCTGGGATCAATAAAGTACTTCTGAATTTGAATTTGTCCAGAACTTGTAACTGATAAAACAAACATGTAAAAAAAAACATGGCCAGGTACTGGATTAAAAGTGTCAGCAAAGACAACCTAACCCAACAAAAGAACTTTATAAAGCCAGGATAACTTTAGATAATGATTTAGAAAAAAAAAAAAACTAAAAATATATATTTTTTGACAGATTGTAAATAATTCATAAATAAATCAGAGATTACTCATGAGTTTTACACGGTATTATTGATCAGATATAAACGGCACTCTCAACACTCTTTTGGACTTATATCTTTGGCAATAAATATGCATATACGTACAGTATTTTGTTATGTGTAAAACAGCTAAGTCAGAGGTCATTTCTTCTTATTTTGCTCAACAGAAACCAGACTTTTTGTGATTTGTTTTTTACCTCTGCAGTCTGGCTTGTTTACGTTGAAATATTTTAAAATGTTTGCTCAACACTATGAGATATTTTAAACACATTTATGCTCTGTTGTTCTATAAATGAAAATGCAATTTTTAAAAAATTCTTTTTTATTTTCCTTCACTGAGAAAGTTTTCCTAGCGGGGCACTTGTTAAATCGCATCACTGAACTAGTACAATAATCTTTGGCACACTTTTCACCAATTTCCCTTGCAGCACAGGTATAAAGGCAATTTAAATCACAGTGGTACATCTATCCACTTCTGTCGCTCTGAGCAATTCTCTCCCTCGCTCTTTCTTCTTCTTCTACTTCTTCTTCTTCTTTTTGCTGACTGTCTCGCAATCGCAGGGCCCATTGTGGTGAACATCGTTTCTATGTTTATACCATGAGGTGGTCCTGGTGCGACTCGCATGTCTTCCATCACTGCTTGCGCCAAAAACAAGTCAAACTGAAACTGTTGAATGTCCAGAGATGTGAAACTGAGGACTTGCTGCTTGTTTTATTTCCTTCTCTGGAAGATGTGAGGTGTTTAGCTGTTAGACGCTCCTGCTTCATGGATCAATTTTCATGGAACAAAACGCTTGACTTATTCGCCCAATGTCGGAGCCCCTTAGGGCATCCTCAAATACCCTTCACGCAAACAGAAAACTACATGGCAGAGCCGAGACGAGGAGGGGATCTTCTACATGAATCTCTTATATTTTAATCAGGCCACCAAGAGGCACCTGATCAGTATGCTGATGAGGGTGGCGAGAAGCCTTTTAGTCCAGCGGCGCCTGCTTGGCCGTTTGCCTTGAAGGGAACAACAACACCGTTCCAATTAGAGGCTGTATGACTCTCCAATCCCCGTGCAGCACTTACAGGTTGCACAAGATCACACTTGCTTTGCCCAATTTAATCAGGTACAGAATAGCGGACAACAACAATGAAGCACACGTCTGCGGGCACACAAACACACAGGGACGCGCGCGCAATCTTCACCCATCATTAGGTTCAGCTTTTGAGCCTTGTGGCTCTTATTACGCTGGATTGGAGAATGAAGCTAATAAAGCAATAAGCGAAGCCTCAGCAACCCTCTTACAGCCCACACTTTGCTCTGCTCCTCCTCTTACAAATTAGGACGTGTGAGGCACAATGACCTGCACCGAGAATTATAACCCGCAAAGATTCCTCAGATCCTAGTAAACAGAGACAAAAGTAGGATGAGATCACTCTTTTTTCCTTCTTTTACCATGACAAGCAAGCACCACATTGAGATCGCAACATGAAGAAGACACTGTCAATTGAATGGATGGATGTAGTAAAGGCTAAAACCTTGCATAGCATTCTCATATTAATGTAGCTTATAATTTATGTGTTGCAAGCTTGAACAACTGATCTAGCTTTGTCTGTTTAGTTAAGAGAGAGTTCGGCATGGGTCGGTATCAGTAGTCATATCACGGTTTCCTACAAGAGTTTAAACAAAAATGTACAAAATGATCAGAAAAGCAACAATCATCTTATCACTTATAACTTCAGTAGAGTTATTTAAGCCTTTGTTCCATTGATTTACACTGGATGTATTTGTAGGCAGAAGACAGACAGAAGACAAGAGGGTAGGGACTTTTAATGTCGTTGTAACCTTTGTTTACCTTGATATCTGAAACCGGCCCATGCCAACATCTAATACAAACCTTTAAAGTCTAAAATCCTGTCAGAATGTTCAACCTAACGTGTGTGTTTCCGGCAGCAGTCCATCAACGATGCCATGCGCTGCTCCACCTTGACCAGGATGAGTGGTAACGGGAGTGGAGGAGAGAACGGACGAATCCTCACCCATGACTTCCCCAAGACGGTTCAGACGCTGCCCTGTATGAGCCACACCGCCAGCATGGGACTGGGAACCTCCGGCATGTGATCACCATCTCGTCCCGCTGGGATCTACGGGACCGTCAGGGTCGGGGGTGGGGCATAACGGGAGCACTAAAAATCATGGCCGTCTGGTTTTAGACCAACCTACTCTCCTGGCTGTCAATGTGCTCGACTTAAAAAAGAAGAAAAAAATGATCATAATTAAGACTTGAACTTACTGCCAAAATGCACTCTCCAAACCGCTCCCAAATAAACTATGAACAGCAACTCCACTTTTTTTTTAATAAATGGATGTTTAAAAATAAAAAGAAAGAAATGTGCTGCAATAAAAAAAAATAAAAAAAGCCGTCAACGGAGCGTGATTTTGACATTTTTTACAGTGTTCATCTGTGTGGAATAAAAAAAAAAACAACTTATTCTTCAGTGTGACGACTGCGCTGTGCCATTTTGATGGAGCTGTTGACCTTCGTCTGCGTGTGCAATACTCTCACCTCCGCTGCCGGCCGGATGCTTTCCGACCGGCCGGCGGGATGCGTCTCAGCACGGATCGGACGCAGGAGGGGACGAACACTTGTGACTGCTGCGATATTGTTTTTGGGGACATTTGCCCTTCCCGTTCACTCCCTTTTTCACAAACACTCCATTTTTGAAGAGCAGATTGCTTCGTTAAGCAGTTTTTATGATAAAGTGTTATGGTTTACACTGTTGTGACGGCATAGAGCCTTGATGGAGAAGGTCCGAGTTCTGGCCCAGTGAAGAATGACTGTTGAGGGACTCGGCAGTTGACCTGGCTACAATGAACAAGCGTTGCTGCTACACCTCATTTCACTCCTCTTGCCTTGTCTTGCTGCCGTATGATCATTTGCCCCAAATACACACAGACGCAAAGTCAGGCGAAAGTATTCACCCCCCTCCTTGACATTTTTTGTGTTTTCCTACCTCACAACCTGGAATTAAAATGGATTATTTTAAGGAATGCATCATTTTGTTTACATGCCATGCCTACAACTTTGAACATCTTCCCACTGGGATGTTTGCCCATTCCTCAAGGCAAATTTGCTTAAGGTTCCTTCAACTTAGATAGTTCTCAATTGGATTTAGGTTGAGGCTTTGACTAGGCCATTCCAATACATTTACACATTTCCTCTTAAATGTGTAAAACATTTAAGACTACTGTTGTTTTAGTGGTATGCTTTGGGTCACTGTCCTGTTGGGAGGTGAACCTTAATTTTGTGCCAGAGATAGTGGTTTCCTTGGTTACTGAAAAGTTTAATTTTGGTCTCATCTGACCAACGCACCTTCTTCTATACAGTCCGAGAGTCTCCCACATGCCTTTTGCTGAACTTAAAGTGGCGGCAGTGGGAGGAGTTCATCTTGTAATCTGTGGGTTGCTGGTCCGAATCTGTGCTCTGATTGCCGCAGTTTTTGTGTCCTTGGGCAAGACACTTCACCCACCTTGCCTGTTGGTGGCAGTCAGACTTAAATTCATCACGAATGTAACTTCTGAACTGGTTGCACCTTTTAGAGGCTTCATAGTAAAAGGAGTGAATAGATGTGCACAAGCTAATTATCGGTTTTTATTTTAAAAAATATATTTTAAGATTAACATAACATTTAAATACAGGTTGTAATGTAACAAAACACACAAAAAAAATGCCAAGAGCGGTGAATACTTTCGCAAGGGACTGTAAACTCCACTCCTGTTGCTTCTTGGTCGTTGTTTGGGCGGTTTATGGTTAAATTCAGAGACATCTATCTTGAAGAAAAAAATTAGTGTTCGGCTACGTCTGGCACAGAGGGACCTTACACTGTATTCTATTGTAAAATTCATAGCATATCCTGTATAAAGCGGACTGCGAACATCTTCCTCGTATTATTGTGGCCTCATTGTTCAGCCACTCCCGGTGTATTTTCAGCTGTCTGCAGTTTTAATGAAATTGGCAGCATGCACGGTTTATTGAGACGGGCATATCCCCTGCAGATTGTGCGTGGCCTATAAAAGGAAGGTTGGCCTCATCTGTCTTGCTGTCGGTAGCTAATGGTGGAAAGAGGCGGAACTGACACAGTTTGAATGACTGACTGACTGTGTTTCTATGGGGGGGAGAGGTAAAGCATTTTGGAATCACTGTGTGGAGAAAAGAAACATGGATCTACATTAGAGGATGGCAGTGTAAACAAAGGCATCTGAGGCTGGGGAAGTTATAGGAAAATCAATACTTTGAACCTTGAGTCTTTGTTATATATTTTTGCACTTGTTGGTTTAGTTTAATACACTCAGTGTTAAATTATCAATACATGTCGTACCAAACTAAAATGCTCTCATTCTGTTCTCAGCTGTACAGACCACTTTGTGTTCGTATCACCGCCTGGTTTTTCTCTGGGCCTTACAGTTTCGTCCCACAGTCCAAAATCAGGCCAAGATTGCTGCACTTCACAAATTCGGTTCAACGCGTTTACATGCAGAATGACATATTTCAAGGGTTTCTGTTAGTTTTTATGAGTACGGATTACAGATCCCGAAAACCTCATTCAAAATTCAACTTCCAACGCTTGAGTTAGGTCACTTTGTGTGGACTGAATCTTTTTAAATAGTTTCAAGGTTTAGATTTGTTGTTGTTGTTGTTGTTGCATCAAATGCTCAATACAAAAGCAACATTTTCATAATATTCTCATTTGCTCATACTGAGCACCCGAGAAAAAGTCAGATATTAATGAGGATTATGTTTTGCTAGCTGTGCTTGAATGATCTGATCCTTTTAGATGTCTGCACTTTTTTTTCTTCTATTATTGGCAGTGGGCAGAGTAGAAGGTGTGATCACAGCTTTTCTTGGGGCAGCATCTCATCTGAAATGCGCTGACAGTTGTTGAGCCGTTTCCCTTTAGATCACTGTCAGTCAAATAAAAAAAAACAGACATGGATACAGCTTTCATAAATATGTCTTTAAATATAAAGAGCAGCAATGGTTTTTTTGGGGGTGTTTTTTGCATTTGTCTCTAGGTAAGTTTTGATGGATTTTCGCATATTCATCCTCTCACGGTGCAAGAGTGTCTTAACATTTGCTGAAGTACAAGCTCATAAATTACAACGATGCCCCGAGCATGGTCTCCCAGGTAAATCTCTGTATGTAACATAGCATTTTTATGCCTCATTGGGTTTACTTCCTGCTCATAAATAATGAGGAGAATCCACTTGAAAAAGCAAGTGATATTTTTGTACAAACCTGGACCAAAAACAAATATTTGGGGATCTTAAATGAGATTATTTTAGTCAGTGCTACCATGGATAAGATATTGGGCAATGTAAGATTATTTAAGACCACAGAGCAACAATTTCTACTTTTGCTAACATTTTAATTATTACAGTTCTGATATAGAGTGATGCAAAAAGTTGAAGTTAGCTAGTTAGTTAGGTTGGCCATCTGCTTGGGTAGAAGCCGACTTCTAAGCAAGGACGCTACTCATAGCTTATAAATATAGATGCTCACTTCAAAATCCTTTAAAAGTTTACTTTTATCAAAAAAGTAAGACTGCAAATAAGTTTCTCTGCACAATACACTCTACACAAAAGCTGGAGGAATAATACGAGCTTTATCTCTGCATTTAAATCCTTCATCTTTTGTTCTTTTTGTCTCTGTTCAGCTTACTGCAACTTTATTTATCTGCTCTGTATTTAGATATGAAAAAAGTATGAGGAAATTCTTAAAGAAGCGAATGCGGGGGGAATAGATCGATTAAATTGCGCCATCATCACTCAGACTTGGTATCTATGAGCTTAAAAGTGAGAAATGTGTGATTTCTATTCCTCTGAGGTGACTGAAAGGTTACTTGGAATGGGAGTTTTTCTGCTGCTGGAAACCCCAGGTGAGCCTTAGTTTATGAACCGCACATTCGAATTGACCTCTCATTTCAAAGGCCAGGCGCCTGTATGAAGGCAGCGCTCCTTGAGTGTGTGTGAGTGAGTGTGTTTCATTTTCACAGTTTTTGCTGAACAAAAAAAAAAAAAAGAAAACAACATGGTACCAAAATCTAATGTATGACTTACTCTGGTTTAGATAACGAGGCAGTCGGAGTTTACCCAAGTCATACATGTCTCCTAGTGTTCTGTATATAAAAGGATTTTTCTCTTTTACTAGTGAAAAATGTTTGTTCTCTCTGAAGTCATACGTCAGCGTCATAGTTTACAGCAGTGCGAGTACCTTTTATTCTTTCCTCCTTCGTCTGTCTTTTAGGTTGTTAACGGTACACAGCACAGCTCTCTTCAGAAGAGGCAATATGTTTTATAAACCATGAAAAAAGATTTCTAAAAAAAAGAAGAAAAAAGTGAAACATGATCAAAAACAGACTCTGTTTTTACTGTAAAGGCGTTGGGATACTAGCAAAGTGGCACTTTGAAAAGTATTTTAAAAAGAATCACACACACACACACTGCTGTTGAATAATCTGTAGATGCTAATGATGTTTAAATCCAGGTTTCTGGTTGATTTTGATTTTTTTTTTTCTGTTTTCAAAAAGGCACTTCCTGGCGGTATTTTAAGTGCTTTAAATGTAACGATGTGGATATTTCTTTTTGTGTTTGTTTTAGTCATTTTTACAGTATTTTACTACTGGAATCTACAGTTTGTTCACCAGACATGGAATTATTTGAGGTTTTTTAGTTATTTTTATTTTTTCGCTTTGTTTTGTTTTTAAACTTTGAAAAGTTTTCACTGAGCTTATTTAAAACAGTGGTGAATAACTCGGTAAATAGTTTAAAATATATGTATAAGAGAATAGAACTATCATGGGTCAGATTTTTGAGAAATAAACATTTTTTCTAACCAAAGTGTCCTGGAACAAAGTCATCATGCTTTTGTAACTGAATAAAGGAATAACTACGGATGTTTGTCTAGTTGTTTACTTACTAAGTGATCACACATACCGAGTGAGGCTTGAGCAAATGAAATTTGAGTTTCCATGTTACAAGCAGTGATCCAAAAATAAACTATTTGAATCAATGACTTGACATGAACTGCCAGATAATTAGATAGTTTGTTTCTGTTGACTTGTTGCTCCACATTCAAGTCCTAGAAAATAACATTTACTTTGGCAGGATCCACATAAATTTAAACCATTTCAAATTAGAATCTCAGTTGTGAATATAAAGCTCCGGAAATAATTCACAACATCTCCTTTAACCCTCGAAGCAGAGCTGGGGATATATACCGACCAGAATGTCCTGCGCTGTAGTTAGCTTCTGCTTTTGGAACAGGCTCCAGTCCGCTTGCATTCACACTGCCTTCCAACCGAATTAGAGTGTGATTAAAGTGGACTAAACAGGGCTGGTGTGAATACACCCTGCGAGACCACTGCACTAAACCCCACTGAAAACCTCATAGTTATTCCACCAAATGTTGATTTCTGAACTCTTCCTGAGTTAAAACATTAGTGTTGTTGTTTCTAAATAAATACGTACTTGTTTTCTTTGCATTATTTGAGGTCTGAAAGCACTGCGTCTGTTTTGTTAGTTTGACCATTTTTCATTTTCTGCAATTTTTGCTTGGAATTTGAGAGACATGTTGTCAGTACTTCATAGAATAAAAGAACAATGTTCATTTTACTCAAACATATATCTATAAGAAGTAAAATCAGAAGAAACTGATCATTTTAAGTGGCCTCTTAAGTGTTTCCAGGGCTGCAAGTAGAGACAGACTTGCAGTATTCAGTAATTTGGCATGTATTTGGCATATTTTGCCTTTTTCAATCAAATGGACATAAATAAAGTCCAGAACAACTCGCTGCCTCTAGAGGTCACCTAGTTAATGAAAACATTTCAACTTAGTGTAACAGATTCTCAGGGTGTGTATATACAGCTGTTATGTGAAAGCCTTAGAGCAGGGGTGTCAAACTCCAGTCCTCAAGGGCCGCTGTCCTGCAGTTTTTAGATGTGCCACAGGTACAAAACACTGGAATGAAATGGCTTAATTACCTCCTTCTTGTGTAGATCAGTTCTCCAGAGCCTTAATGACCTAATTATTCTATTCAGGTGTGGTGCAGCAGAGGGACATCTAATAGTTGCAGGCCCTCCAGGACTGGAGTTTGACACCTGTGCCTTAGAGGTTTGTTAGAGAACATGAGTGAAGAAACAGCTCTACAAAGCATGAAGGAGAAGTTTAAATCAGGGTTTGGTTGTAAAGTAACAGCCCAAGTTCAGAATTTCTCACACTAATCATTAGGACAAAATCGCACGTAGGCACTCTGATGAGTCAAGAGAAAGATTTAACCGCTTTGGCCCACAAGCAAAACACTTTGTGACAGAAAACTGACACTGCAAGTGACTGAACATACCGTCTCCCAGGTGACACGGTGTAGTGGCAGCATCGCACTGTGGACGTTACTTTCTTCAGCAGAGACAGGGAAGCTGGACGGCGCTAAGCACAGTTCAGCAGTGGAGGAAACACTTCTGAAGTCGGAGTGCAAACATGCAACACATAACCGTCATGGCAACAAAGGTGTTTTCAACTGTGTTGACTAAGGAAATCTGAATACATTCAGCACTTTTCCAGCATGTATTTGTTCAAAGAAATTTAAATGATCATTTTCCTTCCACCTCACAATTAGGAACTGCTTCATGTTGTTCTTTTATTTAAGATTCCTATAGAGTGCATCAATATTTGTGATTGCAACATGACACAATGTGAGTATGAATACTTCTTAATATAATGCTTACATGGCCAGCATGCGATCACCTTTTGACAATCGAACCCCGGCCTTGTTTTCCTCATGAACAATTTATCCGGTCAAAATTACACCAGCAAAATTGTCTTCTCTAGTATTCATTCATAAAAAGATAATTCAGCACAAACGTAGCAGGATTTCTCTCATATTTGTACCGAATCAAAAACACAGATAAGTTGAGTCTTTATTAAACCAGCTGAAGTTACAGGATAAATTGTGATTTCCAAGCTTCCCTTCAGCGTGACATGGGTTCACAGATAGCTCTTTTTTTGATCACAGACATTGGTTTGAAAACTTTTCTGATGCTGAGACGATGTGTGAGCAATGTGTTTTTATATTGCTACCCAGGCATCTTTTGAGTTTATTTCGAATTCCCAAATTTCTTGTATACATTCGTGGAGATTGAAGCCAATAACAAAAGGAGCATTACAGGCGTTTCACCTTGACCAATTCTACAGTCGTCAACACCTGTCGCCATTCATCAAAAAAAAAAAAAATCACCCTTTTGCAAATCCAACACATCGTCTGCCTGCTCAAAATGTTCATTCGACTTTTGTAGTCGAACATCAATTCAGTGCAGCTCTGTGGGTCCGAACCGAACTCATCTGCAGCAAGAGAGAGTGAAGCAGGTGCTGCAAAACAACAAATCCTCATTGTCTGATGAGTAAAAATAAAGTCTGCCTCCCCATCCACATCTCAGCGTACGTTCACGCATCCAAATCCCCCATGAGCTCAAAGGTTGGGGGTGGGGTGGGGGGGAAACAACAGGAAAAATAGCTTTCATTACCTAGAAGAAACATTTCATGCAACAGTTCTCTCTCATATCATTGTTCAGCCCAGAAGCAGGATTTATGATTATTATTATAATGAGAATACAAATATAGAAAGTGTCACAGTGAGCCGGCGTTGCTTATCACCGTATGCAACTGTGCGCGCACGCATGTGTGCTACATTGGAGATAGCGGGATGTCATGCTGTGTCACCCCGCTCTGTGATTAGTGACACCAGCTTCTTCATTCTGACAGCCTGAGGTCTACTGTGTAATTAACATGTCCCTCTTTCTGTCCCTCATTTTCACTTTTCCAAGCACCACGTTTACCTATTCATGGGGCTGCTGCGCTCAAACTTTTTTTTTTTTAACTTTTCTGTTTTCGTAACCTTATTGGAGGAATTGTTCTGAATACGTACACACAACTTCCTGTGCGTAGCATGTGCAAAAAGTGCAATTCAGATACAACGTCGACCCCCTCCTATTCGGGGGTTAAGTGTTCACAGATTCATCTAGTTGTGGGTTTTATTGTGGAACACTAAGGCAAGATATTTGCTGAAAATCTTTGTCTGTTTGTTGATTTTTCATGGATCAATGACCGGGATACCGATGCTTCTTGACATGCTATTGTTTGGCGTTTGCAAAGCAGCCAATCCAGGAACACCATTTATTTTTCCGTGGCACTGATTGGCTGTACCAACAAGAGCAGAGATAAGAAAGATCATTGACATTAACTTGCCAAGATGGATTCCACTGAGCGTCTTAGCGCATATTAAGGTATGTTTGGTGTGTGAATTATTAAAATAAGCATTTAGAAATGATCTGAAGTATTTACACATATCAGCTATTTGCAAATGCTGATATGCAAATAGCATTTGCTATTGTATTTGTATTTGTGGTCCCTAACCACACAAATACAAGAGTTCCACTGTATAGAAATACTCATAATTGCTTCAGTCATTGTGAGGGTTTTACTCTGGTTTCCAGCAGGCTGGAAATTTCTAAATATCTTCTACCTGTACCTGCTTCAGGTGCAGCTAACTAATGAGTACCTCCGCAAAGGTTGTGTATTTTTTAGAAATTGTAAAGCAAATAATAACCAAAGACTATTTAGAATGTAGGAGCAATGAAATGAAAAATACATGAAGAGTATTTTCACTCCGGTCTCGGCAGTCATTACAAGTGAATTCTGGCACTCGCGGTCCCTCATTAAAGGTCTGTTGAAGAAAAATGACCCAGCAGCGACAGTGTCCACACATACATACATTCTCTACATACACTGGCTAATAAACATATTCACATTTTCTCTAATAAGGACAGTTGAATAACTGTGAGGCCAGTTTCCAAGACACCTAAAGAGGGTGATATGTCTGCACACCCACACATGCTGACAACATAGTTCGGTCACATATAATATGCTGGTGTAGACAAACCAGTTTTCTCAAACGAACTTTCAAAGGGGTTATTTGTTGCTGTTTGATCAATTTATCTGTGTTTGGGGAAGGAGTCAAACTAAATATTAGCAATTCCCAAAGCTGCCCATTTGCAGATTCCTTTTTGTGTTCTTCGTTGGTTAGGGTCTTGGGATTATGGCTATTAGAGAATATTTGTCAATGAGGTCATCTTTTAAAGTCAAAAACTATGTTTGAGTGGAGAAAAGGAGTGCTCTTTTTTTAAAATCAACTCTATTCCTAAAGTCAATCATCCTCTTCCTTTGTATTTAAGTGACGTTGTTATGAGATGGGGTAATCCAGCTCCAACGAAGCATATCCACCTGGCATGTAACGCATGTTTCCCCAAAATGAGAAGGAGAGAAAATCAATAGCAGTGAAGAAGCTGCTGTCAGCTTGTGTTGATGAGATAGAGCAAAGTCTCACAGCCATCAGGGAGGAAAAGCTTATTTCCTCTTTCGAACAGCTTGAATTAACTGCTTTAATCTCTGATAAAAGGCCAGTGTCCCTCACACGCGGCTTCCCTGACGTCAACGCTTCCTCATTATTTCTGTGTCAGCTCACTTGTAATTCACCTGCATCGCTTTTTTTTTTGTTCCCTCGCGTAGTTACCCATTGTTTCTCCACGCCGACTCCCACCAGCAACTGCGGGTGGTGTCTGCAGCCGTTTGCGCGCGTGGGAGACATCTTCTGCTCACATAAAGAGCTCCTGAAAGGCAGACACGGGCACGGGGCGCAGGAACACATGCTGCGCTTCCAAGGATGCTGCAAGACTAAATCCCTGTTATAGCATGCAGCATCTCTTGTCTCTCATCCATCCCACCCTCAGGCCGGTTGTTGCAGCCTGAGTGACTGACACTCATGGCAGCTTGAAATCTAAGGAAGGCATCTGACACACTGTCAAGAAACAAAAATGGCCTCGGGACAGTCTTAGTGCTCCCTTGATCACACATATCACGGTGTGTACACCGGATGTCTATTTTCTATTTCCTGCTAAACGCACATGTCGTGAAAAGTTGAAATAAGTTATCAGGTTAAAGGTTCAGTCATTAGTCGGTGTGTGATACTCTCCGACCTTATTGGGTTTATGAGAAGCATTAGCAGAGACGCTAACAGTGGCACAGTTAGTGGCCAACGGTTTCTCACTGTGGTTGATGTTTCTTGTTTGAAACTCCTCACATCTTTGTCCTGTTAGGAACCCATTATGCTTCCACGCTAACAATTTATGAGCGGTAGACCAAGTGCTGCTGGCAAATCCATGGAGCAGATTTGTGCAGTTGACCCCCAACAAGAGATCAAGATATCAAGCCTAAAACACTTACCTTAATTTTCGTAGCTCATAGCAATCGCTTAAATTGTTTCAGCAAATAGAAAAGGCGTTTTGCGAGACATACTTTCTTTTGGCAGGAAACATTGTGGCATTTCAGTGTTGAAAGATCTTGTAAAGTGAAGTTTGCACAAACTCCTATCATAAAATAAGCCCTACTGGGTTGGGCACAGAGTTCTGATAATATCAAAATCCGTTTATTCTTAGCAGCTTTGCCACTTTATACATAGTTATCCATTAAAATGTTATTTGTGACAAAAATGTCATTCAAAAAGTAGTACTAAGTACTAAGTCGTATAAATCGACAGCAGATCTATCCTGCGCTTTTCTACTTTTGTTTCTACTTTTGTATAAGTTTCAACTTTTGAAAGGCTTTTTGTTTTCATAAAAAATTTCCTCATGTGAAATTTTACTGAACAGACATGCCATCTGCGTAAAACACAGTGTGAAAGTGACTGAAAAGTGGACGTTGCAAAGACGATTTCATGAAGACTTTCACTGCCATCTATAAATCGGTTGGGCTTGCAACACCACTGAAGTTCATGCTGACTAAGAAAAAGTCTAATGTATATATTTCAGGCCTGATTACAGATGGTGACTGCAAAGCCCCAAACATTGTCACATCCATTATTTGGAGAGCTAGACTTCCCTTTAAAGCCAGCACATTAACAACAAACAAAGTCAACTCTGAGCTCCTTGTACCGACAGAGACAGAAACTGCAGAGAGGAGAGTGTTAAATATTCTTTAACCACTCCAGTGGTCAGTAGACAAATCAAGGCTCACATTTTAAGCCTTCACTTATCCCATTAGCTTGTGATGTACGAGGGGTAATGCAGTTATAATGCTCTGTAAATGAAAACGTATGAAGTTATAATGAGTTATGATTCAGTTGCTGCTTTATTGTTCCCTGCACGTCTCTGTGGTGTTGAGGGTCACTCTGGGCCTGGGCTGAAAGGGACTGTAAATCATGATTCAGAGCCCATTAGTCCAACGCTATCGAGATTCAGCAGCCCTTTCATGAGAGATGTGCTTCGCTCGATGTTTAGGGAACAGAGATGAGGCCGCTGCCGCTGCCAGGCCCTTCTGAGGTTTGAGGGAACCCGAAGGCCCTGAGACTCATCTCTCGTCCTTTGTTTCCTAACCGTCTGTCTCTGTGGGCGAAGGCAGCAACCGTCTTTTGGTGAAGATGGATGGAGGTGGTAAACAGGAGTTGGACAAGGAGGGTTGCTGGGCCGCTGAAGCGAGGGGGTGAAGGGAGAGATGTATGGTCCCCCACATCGCCTCAGACAGAATGACAGATGAGCAGAGTCTGCAGCGGGGCTACTTCCCCCAGTGATCAAAGTTCTGAAGCCTCCCTCTTGAAACCTAGCTTAATCCGAGCCCATCGGCTTGGTAGTTGGGGTTAAAACTGAGCAATGGGGGAAAACACCAAGCCGTTTTAATGAAATATTTCACTCAATAGTCTAAAATTCCCTTTTTAAGGTCTCTTTTCTGCAAAGTAATACTTCTAGTGCTTTTCAACTGTTCTTTGAAATGGGATACATTTTTCATCGTAGCAGCCTGTGTGGGGCGTAGCTGCTGGAAGCAGTGGGCAATCTCTTTCTCCTTTGATTCTCAATGTCAAAGGTTCACTTGAAAGGCACAAGACTAACTCTACGTGTCACCCGCTCATTCCCGCTGGCCAAATACGCATTTAGAATGATTAGAAAAACTCTTACTTGACCTAAAAGGCGCAGGTTTTATTCCAGTGCATTCGCTCAGATGAATGCGATGTACGCACGTATGCGCGGCTACAGGAGTGGATATGCGTCCGTTCATGAAGTGTGCAGGCGTGATCGTGAGTTTGGTGAACACAGGCTGTGAAGTAAACCTTGAATAATGGATTCAGCCCCAGTAAGAGTAATCAGTGAACCCTGAGCTCAGCCTATTGAAGTTTAATAACATTCTGAATGTCAGAACACATGACAGCAGAGAAACATAATCCCCTCTCCCTGTAGAGAGAGGCCTTAAAACCAACACCACCTCTCTCTCTCTCTCTCTCTCTCTTTCTGTCTCTCCCTTGCCTCCGCTCTCTGTCACACAGTGTGTACACATATATCAACACTGGTAAAGCCTTTCAGATTAGCTGGTGCGATTTAAAAAGCATTTAAAGAGAAGTAAATAAGGGCAAGTTCCAGTTGAGCAGAGTTCACATTCCCCATCCCTGCGGGGGGGTTTGTCACCTTATCACGCTTCGGTTCTCTCCAGTTTGATAATTAGAATGAAAGTTACACGCCGTCCTCCACGGTACCCCAATGTCTCAGCCACCGCCGCTTTGACTGGGGCTCGTAACAAACACGTTTTCTCCACTGGAATCGCGACGCAGCAGAAGGGTGAGTAAATATTGGACTGAGATTTATTGGGCGGTCAATAACAATGCTCCAGATGCTTAACGTCGCCGCTCCGTCTGTTTTGTGTTCAAGTAAGCAACTTCCCGAAAAGCTTTACTTAGCATCTTACTCCTCAAATGTATTATGTATTACATGAAATAAATACATATGCGCTCAAAATAAATGTAGGTGTTTACTGTAAAAAAAAAAAAAAAGTGTTTCCAAAATACTAATGCATCAACTCTGTGATATTGTCATTTATACAATCAGTAAATTTGAACAGCTTATTGTGAGTTCAAATATAATGGCTGTTCTTTAGTAATAAATAAGAACCTATTTTTACTAATAGAAAAAAACAGTTATTTTACAGTTTGCTCATTATTTTCTAAATTTATTAGATGATTTTTTTCATTGTTATTTGTTTACATTTACTGCAAAAATCAAGATCAGTCCTCATTTCCAGGTAATTTTGAAGTTCATGTCCTCTTGTTCTGTCAAACAAAACCATGTAAGATCATTTAAAATCTCAAAATTCTCTGACTCTTGATTTAATTCCATATTTAAACTACAAATTTGGTCATTTGCTCATGCCTCGACATTTAACGCTTGCCTACATTTGAGGCTTGCGTGTCTTGACTTTGGACTCAACTTTGCCCTTTCATGCCTTTACTTGGGTCTTGACCAGATACTTGGGAGGAAAGACTTGAGAATGAAACCTAACTCTGACTTGCAAAAGCAATGTCTGTTGGCCACTTGGATTTAAAGGATTTTTTTTCATTTGCACTGATATACCAGTAGATGGCAGTGTACAGGGTGATGCTCTAAACCTGGCTCGCTTACCTGCTCTCAAACAAGAAATCAACTTTTGAATAGCTGCCTGCTGTAGTATTGAGTAGTTATCCTCCACACAAAAAAATAAAAATATTCAAACCTCTCTGTAAGGTTTTGTTGAGGTTGAAGTATGAAGTATACATGAATAAAAATCATTTGTATTTCAAGCTAGTCTGTCATGATTACTGGTGGACTACTTTTATGTTACAACCAATTAACCTGACAGTCATGTTTTTGGACTGTGGGAGGAAGCTGGAGTACCCGGAGAGAACCCACGCATGCACAGGGAGAACATGCAAACTCCATGCAGAAAGACCCCGGCCAGGAATTGAACCCAGGACCTTCTTGCTGCACGGCAACAGTGCTACCAACTGCGCCACTGTGCAGCTATGTTACAACTAAGTCATCTAAATAGTTGAGTGGCAATTATTTAGATGACGCAGCACGACCGACAAAACAACGTACTGCACGCACTAAAATGTTTGGCCTCCATAACAAATTTTCTTGGAAGAAAAACACAAAGTTTGCACAGAGAGAAAAAGAACTGCAACGGCAAGTGACGCAGCTTGCATCTGCAGGCTTCCTCATTATCATGACTTAGCATCTACTCCAGTGGCTCTTTCTCACTCTTTCTCCATTTATGCCCCCTCACTCTCTCACATCTCTCGCATCTTCTCACCACACTAACCCACGTTTTCTCACTGCGACTCTCTGATCTGTAAAAACGCACATTTGCCTCGGCACAGGCGGCGACGAGAGGAGGAAATGTCACGTTCCAGTGCCAGGGCTGGCCCGTCACACACAGGAATGTCAATTAAGCAACGGGCGTGTAGAAGTCGGGGAGAGCGGTGGATGGAGGGATGAATAGGTGGAGGAGTGGTGAAAGACAGGGGCAGTCTTATTCTATTGTGGTTACGTTTTTTTTTAAGGACATGGCGGGGTTTTTTTTTGACGATTATTCTAATCCCACCGAGGACCTCTCAGCCTGAACCGGGTGCCTTATCTGCTCTCCACAGTCATTCTCTCATTAAAACATAATCACAGGCCACCAACTCTAATAAACCCTCAACTTTGTCTATGAAAGAGGTAGTGGGGAGAGGGAGGCAGGATGGGTTGGGGGAAAATTTAGATTACCACAGGTCTGACTGCCGGTCCTTCTGTATGTGACAAGGGGAATAGGAGTTCTGCTCCCAATCACTTCTAGTGCAAAAAAAAAGCCATTTAAAAAAATCACAGGATTGTATAATTTTTGTTTAATATATATATATATAAATCCAAACTGAAAAATGTCACTCTTTAATAAAAGCTGAGAAGATTACAGCGTGCCTAGCGGGATTTGGCCCTTGTGTACCTTGATTGTTTCTGGTTGCTGCAGACCTGGAAGACACTTCTGAGCATGCTGCTCCTGAGGCGAGTGGTCAGAAGTTAACATGAAGCCAAACACTTGCAGGCACAGATGCTGCATTGTTTCTTTTTTTTTCTTTCTTTTTTTTCCCTGTTTATTTATTTTTTTGACTTCCACATCCCACCCTGCCTTTCAGTGACACACATACACAAACGAGCTCCCCCAAGAAAGGGTTTTAAACCCTCTTTAATCATCAGCTCAAGTGAATACATCAACCCCCGCAGCTTGGCTCGAATTCAAATTCGATGCAGCGAGGCACGGCGGTTTGTCAGCAGCTTTATAACTTTTAACATTTGCATATATATCTAGTCAGGGTATTTTCATATACAGCATTACTAGAGTTGTTCATCTGATTTAAACTTTGCCTTTCATTAAGCAATCATTGCATTAACTGAATAATACATCAGGGAATTGACCAAACTAGGTGTAATTTGATCTTTTAAAGCTGTCAGCACGTTATGTTGAGGAGTTTGGATGTACTAAAAAACTTTACCAAAGAAGTCATCAAAGAAAACCATCACAATTAGGGATGCATGAGTAAAACGAAGAAGCTGCAGATAACCATAACAGCAAAGACATGTGCTGGCCAAAAGCTCCTAATGGACGTCCGCTTCTCAAAAATCTGATCTTACTACTTTGAAATTGTCTGACGCAAGAACATTTAGTACTGCTTGACGTTTTTTGTGACATTTTGTCACATAGCAACAAATAATCCACAACCAGTACAAAGTACCACATAATTGGAAAAGAACAAATCATTTTCACTGGGACAGATATTTGATAAATGAAGCGTGATAGATATTTGAATTCAGTCTCCAGACTGAGGTCTGGGGTCTTTCTGTAGAATCTGCACGTTCTTTCCAAACACTCCAGTTTCTTCCCACTGAAATGCGTCGTAATTGAGCTGAGTTTATGTGTTTGCCAGGTTGTATCTGATTTAAAAAAAAAACAAAAAAAAACGCTAACCTAAAATACCCAAAAACATTATGTTGGCTTAACCTAATTGCCTCGTCCTAACTGATGCAACTGTGTGGAAATGTTGTCAACATTTTCGTTTCATTCCCTTAAATCTTATTTCGAGTTGTGGTGAGCCTGCTCTTCTGAGGAAATGATGTGTTCAGAGAGAGAAATGTGTACTGACGGTGATCAAAGAGCACCTAAATGTTAGCTGAAATCTGATCAAAGAAAAACCACCAGCCTGTATTCTCACAGTATTTAGCCAGACAAAAAGGCCTATCCACTTTCAAACTGCAAAGAGAAGTGCATGTATTTTTACTGGATGGTTTTATTGTGTTCACAGCTTGTAAATAATGGCAGTAAAAGAACGTTCTGAGTTTGTGTCATGACATAAAATAGAAATTAGCTTTGGCTTGTGGCAAGTAGCTCTTCGGGAAAAAAATAATAATAATGAGTGGACATTTTTGCTTTTAATATGTTTTCTCTTGCTATATGCATGTAAAGAAAACCTGAAGTGGGTATCCACCCTATGTTTGCACAGTGTAAGAACAAAGCTAGGTAATGACATTGAAGTCGGTATGAGGTCAAGCTACAGGTTTGGCACTTTAATAGAGGGCCAATTAAAAGAATGTTTATTCTCAACCAATGTGGACTTGTTTCGATCAAATCTAGTTAAGAATATAAAAGTTTTTCACTACTCTGTTGAACAAGCACTAGTTACGTCAGTGTGAGGTTAATGAAACCCTTGCACTACTTGTGAAAACACAAAACTACTCATTTGAATGCTTTTTTTTTTTTTTTGGCACAAGATTCACATTAGATCAACAAAAAGCAACGGAGCTACAATATGTAAACTTGTGAAACTCAGGTTCAGTCATTGTACAATCATTTAAAAGTTATAATGCAAAATGGTTGACAGTTCTTCAGATAAACAAGATCAAACATCAAACTGAAAAATGCTTTTTAAGTTCTTCATTTTTCTGATGAGTTGCGAAATAAATATGTGCTGATTTTGCAGAACGGTACTTGTTTTTCGTTTGAGATGTTGCACTTCAAATGTATTAAAAGTATTTTAAGTAAAATGTAGTTTTTGCCAAAATAAATCAAAAATGCCACTGTGAACGCGTGCCACGATGGTTTCTGGTTTCTGTCCTTGCTTGGGCCAGGCTGTTTACAATTTTTAAATACATACAAATTATATAAACCGGTCTGTCAAATGATGTAATTTGTCTTTGAAAATATGGAAACTGTATTTTTAAATATTGACAAGGCCACTTCAGACATTTAAAAATATTTTTTTCCCTCTGCCAGACAACATACATTTCTTTTAGCGGCTACACAAACCATCAGCTGATGCTAAAACCTAAAAAAAATACATAAAATGACAGTGAGAAAAGATAACATTCTCCTGAATTATTCTAACTTTGATTTCTATTTTTACTAAGTAGGTTTACTCACTAATCACCACAAAATAATGAGACCTATGTTTTGGGATCCACTGAAAACATTATTATGCAAATGTTTTTGAGACTTCTGATGTTTGTACTCTGGTTTATTATATTGTGTGATATATGCTGTCACATGACCAGACACAACAGATTAAGCATAGGGTTACATGTGGAAAGTTAAATATGCAAATCTCCGTAAAGGACAAGTGAATCATTCAGCTTGAATTGTTGTTTTGTTTACCTCACTTTAATGCTAATTAACCAGAAAAAAAAAACAAACTTCATGTCATTATTTTCAAAAGGACCCTAAATTAGGTTAGTGCAGGATGCACACAAAGTACTGCAATTAGGACTTTGGCTGAATGTAATCTCCAGAAAATAAAGCAGATCAAAGTACGCGGAAGTTTTCTCTCAGTGCCGCTGCGTCTCGTAAATTGTGTCTGCTGGCTGAATAACAGCATACAATAACAAAACCATTGTCTTCCATGCGATGATTATGTAAATAAAGCACTTGTACTCTTTGGTCAGTACAACAACAAAGCTCCATCACAACAGACATTTCATTAGGACTCAAACTGGTGTTTACAGACAAAAGATTTGGAGAGCATACACTTTCAAAATGTACTCCTACAAATCTTGCTGAGTGAGTTTTATTACGGGTTTCTGGCAAATTCTTGTCGGATACATCATGTTACAAGTACTGGTTATTTGTTATACAGCCTCATTGTATATTCCCATTTTGTCCATCCCTGTAAAAGCACTGTACCTGTCATGTGTAGCTCATTTTCTAAGCTCACCTGTCCATGTAACGCATCAGCTTTTATGTCTATTGTCAGCCACCTGATTTTCTAATCCTCTTTTTTTTTTTTTTTTTACATATTTAAGGGAGTATCACCATACTGCCAGCTCCTGACAGGTATATTCATATCCATCTCTGAAAGTGAGAAAAAGTGTGAAACAAAAAAAGGCACGTCTAGAGCGCAGTAAAAAATGGTGATGTTATATATGGAAGACAAAACCTATAGGAATGTCATAATTGTTAGAGAAAGAAAAAAACTAGTGATTGCAAAGTTTCCAGCTAATTTAAATTTTAGGGTTTTGAAAATCATTCCTTTCAAATGCTTACTATCACAAAACTCACCTATTTTACTTTGCTTGCCTCATTACTTTGAACAAAACAATGTATGTAGATTTTGTTTATTTGTTTTCTTGTTCTGTAATATGACATTTGGCCTTTAACTATGTCGGAGGCTTCCTGTCAGGGATTGTTTTCATGTCTGAAACCCCGGCTTGACGTGAATGAAGATGTTGTTTGGTTTCTACGAGTCGCCCGGCGTCGCCGCTGAGGCCACAGCCCTCGTTTCCACATCAGACACCCGGTGCTGCGTCCCTTCCGTGTTTGGACGCAACTCCGAGATGTTAGGGAGAAGTATTTATGGAAATAATATGTATTAAAAAAAGATGAGAGGGGAACCAAAGTCAGAGAAGGCAGCTGTCGTCGGTAGTGATTCAGAGGTCCGCGAGGCCTCTCACTTTGTTCCTAAATTATTCATGCAATCTGTCAATGCTGCTGTCTAGGCAGACTCCTCTCCCCATGTGTTCGATGATGACAGAAATCCTGCACCACGTTCGCTGCTGTCTTCTGCAAATCCCTCACTGAAAGGATGCGAACGGCGCCTCGCAAAGCTATGGCGGCACATGCTCCTGTGTGTCTCCCCGCTTGCAGAGGTGGGCGTGTGTGTGTGTGTGTGTGTGCCCTCCCACAAGATGTGGCGATCGTGTGTGTCTTGAAATGTGGACATAAACAGCTCCTCTTGCAATCATTCAATAGAGGGAGAGAGATTTTGCACTTTGAGAATGCTACCTTATGTCTCTGCATGCATTCCTTTATGCTGAGCATTGTAGGGGTGGAGGGGAGGTGGGGGTTTGAATATTCAGACTCAAATGAGCTGCAGTGTTTCAGTTCCTGTGGCTCATCTAGATTAGCTTTGCAGCTTTACCTCTCTCTCTCTCTTGTCTCGGGTGTGGGGAGAGAATCTCAAAAATCAGTTTTCTTCTCTCTTAAGAGACAGAATTAAAAGATGCACTTCACTTTCTCCAATAAATCTTCACGCTGGGTGCACTGTGGTCCCCTGTCAGCGGGCGCAGATCAAGTCAAGTGTATGCAGAGCTCTGGGTTTATGCCTGCTGCGTTGTGAGTGGTACCACACTGCTCAGTCTGCGACAAATACACAAAAAAAGTGGCCTGAGATGCAGGCCTCTGTCACTTAGCATTAGAGAGGATCATGCTTCATCCTGTCATAGTTAGACGACCACACAAACTTTTTCTACCTCGTGCTTGTTCTTGCAAAAGCAGTTCTGACTACCACAGTGGTGTGGAGTCTTTGGCTAGTAGATGAATGTGTATTAAACACCGACGTGACGAAGCCATTAAGAAACGTCCAGAAGAGCAGGTCTCTGTATCGCTAACCACAGCCGGCCGCTTCCATGACAACCAAAACAATCAAAATGTGAGAAATTCCCCCTGCTTGGTGGTGACGCTGTGAGGCTTCATATGAGAGCAGTTAGTCACTGTCCTCATGGCACCTCGTTGATGCCAAGGTCCAGTACTGAAACACTTTCTCATCTCTGAAGGGGTTTCTTTTCCGCTTCCCTTCTTCCTCTCTCTCTCAGGTTTCATCTCTGCCTGCTCCTCTGTTAAATGGCAGTAATAGTAACACCCAGAGCAATAAATACGATCTTGACTGACAGCTTTGATCTCCATTGTTCCTATTCAGACGTCGTCTTATCTGTAAGACTCATATCTGCGCTTCCCAACAAATATAAATCCCAGATTCAGCCGGGGTGAGGCATGCCTTTTCTACCGCGGTGCGTGACTTTGTGCTGGAGAAAGCTCCGCTGCTTGCGGATGCAATCAAACAAACTGATAGCAGGGAAATGCAGCTATTCTTTTTTTTTTTTCAGTAGCTCACCTTTTCAGTTTCACTTTCTGAATCCACACCCACTCAGTTTGTTCATATTTATCCATTTCTTCCTTATTCTAATCATGAACACCGTTAGTTACAGGTATTGTTTTTCCATAATTTCTTTTCATTTCTGGTTGTAGCATGGTAACACACTTACAGTTCATATATTTGGCATGAGTTCCTTTTACAAGTCTGAAACATACAGAGTTAGACGGCTCCTTGAATCTAAGGATTCAGATTGCTTTGAATAGTTCTCTAGTGAGAATGCAAAAAGTCAGGGTAGTCTCAGGTAAAAAAAAGAAAAAGATAAGTACAATAGCATTCCTCAAACCTTTTGGAAGGTTGCACTTCACACCTTTTTTTCTTTTCTCTAAGCCTTAGTAATGCTGTTGGTGCCCAACTTAAGCAACCAAGAGGTGTCTTTTCCAAACAGAAGGTAAATAAATGACACTTTAGAGCCTCAAACCAAGATGAAAACCTGATTCAAGCTCAAATATTAGCTTGATTCAAACTTGAATATCCTGGAAAAGGCTTCTGTTGAATTACTCTCACAAGGCTATTCACTAATGTCTGTGTGACTGAAGAGGCCTAAATGTGCATATTGTAGAAACATTAAACTAGAGAAAGAAATTGACGGCATTGTTTTAGCTACTTTTATACTTTTTTTGGCTTTACGTCTGCTGGTTTACTCTGTCGCTTGGTAGCAGATATGGATCATCTGTCCTTGTTGTCATGCCTAGAAAAAAAGATTCTTATCCTCACTCTAAATGTTTTTATTTTTTTTTAGATTTTCCAATTTGCATCTGTATTTATTGTTTCAAGTGTACAGAATAATAACTTCTGCTGAAGATATAATAGCTAAAGAGCAGCTGTTGTTCATAGATAGCTGTTTGTCTATGTAATTGATTTCCTTAGTGTAAGTTCAAAATTGCTTTTGCTGCAAATAAATAGCAACATAAGCAGCACAAGCAATAAAAAATTGCTTGTGCTGCTTGTGCTTGTGCGTCACAATTTCTCCTATTTAATAAGTCAACTGGAACAAACATGAAATAAGTGGAAATAATATGTGTTCCAAACTTTTTGGAAAATAAATTACAACTAGAATTAATGACACATGAAATTTGAGCATTTTCATGACTTATTTCCATAACTGTTGAAAATGTGTAACCATGAAGAACAATAAGCTGATAAGGATTGATTTAATTGCAAGGGAACAGTAGCGTTTGTTTCATGTTCCAAAACGGGAGTAAAGGTGGAGCAAAACTGTAATGCATGGGTGTTAAATGGGGATGTAAATTAGTGAAGGAGCAACCTGACCAAGGGTGAGTCGACTTTATTCTGAACGTGTGAACGCGTTTTTGACCCGGAGCGTTTCTGCAGATGGCAGTAGCAGCTCTTGGATGAGGTGGAGGAGCTCCATCTTTTCACAGATTACCTATGTCACGACATGGCAAAAGTTTGAGCAAATAAAAATTGCATATGCAGCTTTATAGTTGTATAACTATAAACTGTATTCAAAATAGGACGTTTGTGGAGAATTTTGTTTTACACTTACTTTTTGTTGATTCGTTTAATGTGTTTAAGATTTAACACATGTTATATGTAATCATCCATCCATCCGCTACACCCATTAAGCCTCGCGGCGTGGCAGGTGAGTTACGCTGCAACGACTGCTGCCTACATCCAGCAGTCATTGGCCAAAAGGTGGAGTAGTATATCCCTCCATCAAAAGACATACAAACACAAACACACACACGCACACATGCCTTTGAGTGGCTATCTTTGTGGGGACTTTCCATTGACTCCCATTCACTCTGAATCATTCATTTCTACAGCCTAAACCTTACCCTAATCCTATCTATTACATACTTAACCTTAACCCTAATCAAAACTCAATTCACACCGTAGTCCTAAATCTAACCCCTGACCCAAAAACAGAGCTTCCCCTAGTGGGGACCAGCTTTGGTCCACACAAGGAGCAGTGGGTCCCCACAACGTAGTAAGGACAGTGGGTAGCCACAAGGTATCACAAACAAACACACAAGCACACACACACAGTCATGTTTTACCCTGAACCTAATCTAAATCCAATTCACACTGTAGTCCATAACAGCACTTCTTATTATTGAGCCTGTAATTTGGATCCCATATGGAGAAGTGGGTCCCCACAATATAGTATTTATTGGAAAAATGGCCCTTATTAGGTAAGAAAAATGCTGAAACACACACACACACACACCCGAACACCAAAGTATGTTCTGTGTTAGTTTGCATGTGCTCTCTGTATATGTATTCGGCTTCTCTCTGGGCACTCTGACATCCTCCCACAATCCAGAAACATGACTAGTATGTGAATTGGTCTCAAATTTTGCTTATTTATTACAATTATAATTACAATTGTTTATTTATCCAATTGTAATTTTCAATAACTCAGAACAAGCATTCAAGAAATAAGAAGTGAACTATTCTAGCTGCCATCTGTTTGGGAATTTGTGACAGCACATTTTTACATCACAAATAACCTTAGCTCTTTACTTGCATAACCTTCTACAGAACCTTCTGAGATCACCTCAGACGTCTGCGAGGGTCCACATACCACGCAGCCAGGTGTGCATCTCTGCAGGCGGCGGCTGTGAGAATCGGTGAGCCAGTTGCGCTGCTTCGCATCTCCTGCGGTGTTTCTGTGCTTCCTGCTTCTGCTGTCCTTCATATGCCAGCAGGTGATCAAAATATGCTTCCTTTGTTTCTGTATTTTTTTTTTCCTACAGGGAATCACCAGCATGAAAAGTCATAGCTCTCTTGCTTTGATACAGTCAACCAGTGCTGCCTCAAAGATATCTGTGTGAGCTTAGAAATCCCCAAGGAATATTTATAGCCCTTGAACTTGTTCATATTTGGCCATGGACCAACCAAAGTTTAAGTTAGTGGGAGACACACCTGGCTGCAACAACTTTGCACAACTTGAGACCATTTGTATTTTCAAAAATAGTCGTCAGATTAGAATGAGAATGTACTGTATGTGAGCATCAATTTTGAAGTCTTGCCAGGAATTCTCAATTGGATTTAGGTCTGTACTTTAACAGGGCCATTTTAACACATGGATATTCTTTGAGCTATACGTTTGTTGTAGCTCTGGCTGTGTCAGTGTCATTTTAGAACCACCATGAGACTTTTTTTTTTTTTTTTTGGTAGCCTGCAACAGATTTCATTCCAGCTTTGCTTTGTGTTTACATCTGTCCCTATGTCATTATTTCCTTCAACTTCATTTTCCATGCTGCATGAATAGTACAAACAGCATGCTGATGTCTGATGACGTAGCCACCACTACGTCTTACCCAGGGGACATTATTGTGTGGTATTAATTTGGGGCAACACGTAATTCTGCGCATTTAATTTTCTGGCCTTTACAAAAAATAATAATAATAATAATTCTTATGTTTATCAATTCAAATTAAGTTGATTAAAAATACTTTATTGATTCCAAAGTGAAAATTGAATACTGCTGTAACTCATATTACTCAAGTTTCTTCAAAGAGTGGTCGTAGAGACGATGCTGGCAGCAGGACCTCCTGCAGCAGTCTGCTTTCACAGCGGGGTCTGAAGAAGCCTCTGACTGAAGACACTCTGAATCGAATGCTAAGGGATCTCCGTAATGGTCTTCATTTCATGAAGAATCCTTTCATGCACCGTCGTCTGCAGACGTTCCAGAGCTTTCCCCAGAACACAACCTGCCTTCTTCATCCCCTTTATAAAGTCCCGGTTTCTGATTCTGCTGCCTAAAAAGATGACGGCAGAAGAGATTACGCTCTTCACATCAGACGTCTAGAAGATCTGCAGCATCTTGTTACAAACACCGAATGTCCTAATATTCCTCGAGAACAACAGTCAGCTCTGTCCGTTCCTGTAAATGCTCACTGTTGCACCTCCAGGTGATCTCTGAGGTATTTACACTGTCACATTACAGATTTGCATATATAGTGTTGGAATCATCAAGTGAATGTCTTTAGTGGGAAAAATTGACTAGTAATGCTGTTCCCTGTTAAGGTCTCTCTGTTATTTTTGGGATCTGTCTGGTTTCTTTTGATTGAAGTGATTCTGACGGATCCTGTGGCGCAGCTGACGGCGGGTGGCCCGATGTGTTTACTTTGGCTCTCAGAGGCACACACAGGAGCATGCTCACGGGTTTATCATGTTGGCTCGTTAAGGCCAGACTTAAACCAAAGTCTGGTTTGGTTTAGACAGCAGATAAGCCAAGTTTATCTGCTGTCTTCCAGCGCATACACACACAGACCGAAACGTTTTGACTCACCCTGAAAAACTTTGGTTCCTTTCAGCCGTCTTATATCTGCATGGGGCAGGGGGGAGCTTTTCTCTTCTGATGTCTTTAAAGCTGCGTAGCATAAACAAAGAGCTTTGCTCTTCAAAGACAAAGTTTCTCCATTTTGTAATTGATAATCCTATTCGCTCTCTCTGTCACTATAACAACAGGGCTGCATCTGTCCTCAGATGCTCTCTGCAGCCCCCCCACCTCTTGTTCTATATTTCACAGAGAACAAGATAGTCCATTTTATTGGAGGCCCCAGTGACTTACTCCATAATTATTGTGGATAACTAGTACATGTTTACACTGGAATATAATAACATGCTTTTTTAGAAATCAACAAGTCATCTTTTTTTTTTACTCTTCCTTGAAAAATGTCCAGCTGACACAAATTCCAACTTTCAACCCAAACCTGAAATCTCTCCAAACTAACCCAGATATGCATTATGTGGAGGATTTTGCTCATCTTTATTTTAATCCCTCATGAAGACAGCAGAGAAGAGAGAGAGAGAGAGACACTGAGCCACAGCCGGTGGCCCCCACCGATCCTCCTTCCTTTGCGATAACTCCTACAAAACGCCTGTCATCCTTACTCACTCATACACAACCGGGAAGCAGTGGATCAATTTAGCGCAAAAAGCCGTGGCATTTTTCAAATGTAATGGGCTTTGATGTCGACGCTGAGCTGCATTACAGAACTCCGCCGAAGCCACCGAAACCTTTTTTTTTTTTTATCTGCCTCCTTCCTATGCAGAGGAAGTTGTTCTGTACAGTTCTGCAGCGAGGCGGCCCATGGAAATCGTTCACTTTTATTTTCTCTCAAAATGTATTTTATTTTGCAGCTATGTACAAGCTTTAACCCAGTTTTGAAACTTTATTGTGATCCATTTTTAGCTTAAACATATTAGCAACACAAAATCTCTGCTTGTGCGTAGGTGTTGCTGTCCCTTGACAGCTACAGACTGCCCCCTGGTGGAATGTGCATGTAATTGTAGGCTATAGTTTATTTTGATCAGGTTTTGCATCCAAACCTTGCTAGTTCACACCATACGTTTTATTTATTAATCATGTTCAAAGTTCCTTTCAGTTTCCTTCCTTTTGAAAATCTGCCTTGTTCATCCCTTATCCAAAGGGAACATGTTCTTTTATACATCTAAGCAACATCCAGGCTTATAGTTAAAATTCTCTTTTTAAAATTCACCACTCATGATGGACACAGAAAAAAAATTGTGCCATTAAAAGTAATAAACTATTTCATTTAAGAATTACACTAGGCATCCCTTTTATTACCTTCTTTGAGGATTTTGAGACTTTTGATCATATATTACATGTATGTCATTGTATTCAACAGACGTTTGTGAAAGCCAAAAGGCATTTCCTGTTGTTTCTGTTTTGCTGCTAAAGGTGTCCCCCAGAGATCAGTTCTGGGAACACTTTTATTTCTTAGGGATCCTAATCAAGGCATTTTTAAATAATCGGTGTCAGGATCCCGGCTTAAAACCCAGCTCCAAATTGTTCTCCAAGTTTTTTTGATGCACAATTAACTACCACACTAAAATATTTTTCAAGGTGAATTACAAGCAAGTTATATCAAGAAGGAGATTCCACTATTTAAAAAAAAACCCTAAAAAGAACAGTGCAAGATTTAAGGGGCTGAAGTGAATTCCCTCCGCAGGGTGTCTGCTTTTCCATATTGACAGGAAACAGTTAACGTTTTCTGAATTTAGAAAATTCTTAAGTAAATGTCAGAAAATGGCAAAAAGAAACAATAGTATGTTACAGTTTATGTAAATCAACGGTACATGGTATTACAAAGATGTTGTACTGGGACTCATTATTAGAATCAGCTGATTCTTAAATGACTAAAAGTGTCATCGAGCATACAGCATTCGGATTGGAACATCCCTATTACATGTATTACTAATCCTGAAGTCTTGCTAGACTACAGTGATGAAATTAAAAAAAAAATCATCTTATGCTATTCTCAAATTTCTTGATGTAAATACTTTTGGAATATTGATTTTGTTAATGACTGTTAATATGCATATCATTATTATCATTTTAGGTTTAATTAGCAATATAAAAAAAAATTTCTAACTCTTATAAATTATATTTCCAGAAGGAAAAAAAGTTATGCGACTTATTTTTTTCCACAAATTTGTCACTGATGCTTTCAATGTCCTTCCAAGTTTTGCTACCTTAACATTCTGCAATCGCGCTCGCTGCAGCCAAGTTCTTATTCAAAAATCATCCATTTGAGTCGTCTGCTACAAAACAAACACGCTAACCAGTAATCAAAAAGAATTTGCCTTGAAAACCTTTGTTTACAACAGCACTTCAAAAAGTCATCAAATGGGGGAAAGCTAGGACACTATCAGCAGAATTACTGCTCTTTGCCTAGCAATAGTGCAACACTTTCAGGGATGCAGGGAAAAACTGTGTAGTGCAACATAGACCACTGATCATCAAACCACAGCACTCAGCCTTTCCTGAAGAGATGCAGCTCATATACCTGCACCCACATTATTACGAGGGCTCTTCGCGACCTCTCCTTACTCACGGATCGTCGCCAAGAGCGGCTAACTTCAAATGCTTAGTGTTCTCTTGCGAGGAGACGATGTGGGCCGAGTGCAAATTGTTTTACAGGTGTTGTAGGGCATTCTCTGAAAAAGCCAATAACACAGCACCTAAAGTTAATAGACATCTGCAGGGTTGTTGAAGCAGCAGTCTAAAATGAACTAAAGAGTCCTGCACTGCACTGTGTTGCCTGAGCAGGAAAACCTATTAAACCTCCACCAAGAAATTCATTGTAAAGATGACCAAAGAGAAAACATGGGATGAGAAAACAATGAGACTTCATTTTTATTGTGAAGTAAATAACACCGTAGTGCAAAAATTGGTTAGGAGACCGATGGCAGCAACCGAAATAAATTAGCATTTAACAAAGAAAGATATGGCCTGTGTGGGAAATAAACTAAATACAGCATTACACGTGCATCTTAAAAAATTAGAATATCTTTGAAAAGATTATATATTCCAGTAATTTAATTCAGAATCCGAAAGCCATGAATTACACTCAATAGATCAGTTATACAGAATAACTTTCAAGTATTTATTGATTTTCTTGGTAGGGATTATGACTTAAAGGTACTAAATTCAGTTTCGAAGAAGATTACATGATGTGAGACCAAGCAAGATGTTTTTATAGAGAAATATTAGAATATCACTATGATATGGCCTAGTCAGTCTTCAGGAAGACTGTTGTCACTTAGCCAGTAATTAGTCATCATCACCCTCTATAGCAGGGGTCTCAAACTCGCGGCCCGCGGGCCAACTGCGGCCCTCGGGACAATAGTTTGTGGCCCCCGCCTTAATATGAAAGTTTAATGTTAGTGCGGCCCGCGAGTTTGATATAATTGGCACTTTTCAGTGTCGTATGCGGAACAAACTTACCAATCACGGCGGAGTATATTGCTCTCGGGGGCGGGACATCGGCAGGGCCTATTTGCATTTTCTATTTGTCATTATTTGCATGCGGTACATGCGCAATTTCCGCGGCCGCTCCCGCTTCACGTGCTTCAGCATCCAGTCTAGACCCGGAAGTTGCTGATCGGTGTAACGTAATTAAGGTTAGGCGCTGTAACACTTGGGTTGTGTTTAAGGGAGGAGAGGAGGCGGCAGATTCGTCAGGATGGTCAAAAACTCACAACCACACTGGTACTGGGAATTCCACAGTGTTGTCCTTTAATAAATACGCTCTTCACCAACCTTACAAAGCCCGGTTGAGCGGCTGCTATATTATCAGACATGAAAATTGAGCAGCGTCCAAACAACCCGTAACATTACTAAAAAGTTAGGGAGCTAATATGTCCGCCTAGCACGTTTCTCCCACGCTCTCTACAGAGAAGCCGTGGCGCATACTTCTGACATCATTAGCAATACTAGAGTATCTTAAAGAGACACTACACAATTACGGCTGTTACAGCGCCTGACTACGGCCAAATATGGTAATAGGCAATCAGAAAGGTTCGGCTGAGGAGACCGTGTGTGTGAATGCGGCCCAGCCTCACCCAGACTCTACCTCCAGCGGCCCCCGGGTAAATTGAGTTTGAGACCCCTGCTCTATAAGAAGGGTAAGCCACAAAAGGTTATCGCTAAAGAAGAGGTTGTTCACAGAGTCCGGTATCCAAGCATCCCAATGAAAAGTTGAGTGGAAAGAAAAAGTGTGGCCGGTAAAGCTGCACAGGTCCACGCTGAGGTCCATATGATGTTTTCACAATACATGTGTATCATCAATTGGAGTACTGAACTGAAGTACTGAAATAAATTTATATTTTGAAGATATTCTAACAAACTAAGATGCACCTGTTTAGTGAAACATCACAATACAAGTGGAGGAGACACAAAAAAGGACTTGTTTATCATTCTGAATATTTGAATTATCTGTCCCTTTTTGCATTAGATTAGCATTTATCAGGAAGATTTCCTAACACAGACATTAGAGATGAGACCCGAGTCACCACTGGTGGGCTCCATATCCATCAGTTTATCCTCCTGAGGAATATTTCAAGCAGCAAAGAACCCCCTTTTATCCACAGCTATAAATACATTACCATACAAGCTTAGCGCCACCTGTCAGTTGAAGAAACTGCCATCAATAAGAAAGTTAGCTGGACTTTGCCGGACTGCTTCAAGTGTTATGTCTGCCGTCATTCACTGCCCCACCATGCGAAAAGGCATCTTTACATGAGTCCGTGACACAATAACAACTTCGAAGCATTCAACACAGAAATTTCTATGGCACGTATATGAAAGTGAAAAAATAAGAATAAAACCCAGTTATGCCCGTAGTTGTTAGTAAATTAACTTAACAGCTTTAACATTCCATGGAATGTAGCACTAGAGCGAACAGAAAATACCAAACAGTTCACCTCTTAAGTATTGTAGACCCCCCCCTAAGACTTCATCCAGGTCTCCTGATAACGTGGAACTCAAAGGCACCACAGCTGGTGGTGGAGGATGAGCCGGACCAACGCAGAGGTCGGAGCAAAGGGCCAGAGGTAGGCGCCGCGTCCGTCGTGGGTGTCCCCTCGTCGTTGGGGACGCGGACTTCAACTGGAGCATTTTATCCAAACTGCTTGACGACTGTCCCTGCGCAAGATGTGTTGGCACAGTTTTGTGTGCTATAACAGTAGCTGATATCAGTGCTGACAACACGGTATGATGACTTAAGAACAAAGAGCGGGGGACAAAAAAAACCATATTTACACCTAATGCAAACACACACAAGGCTATTTTCTTGTCGACCTGTTCTCACACTAAAAAAAACACGCTTGTTACACTTTTTATTTGCCGATCCAATCTACACATTAGTAAATAAAAAAGGTTGTCTATGGTAAAATGCTGAGCAGCAGCAGTTTTTGTGGATTAGGAAACAAAATCGTCCACCTGCTGTTGTGTAAGAGAATCCGTTGTTATTGCGATATTTTCATGCAAATAGGTCTTTTTAAACTCTTTCTTTGTATAAAATTAGCCATGTTCAATGACTACCAAGGCCAATAGATCAGACAAGTATTGCCTGTTTCAAAGAACGATATTGGGTTATCAAAAACGATCATCATGGCCCTCAAAGAAATCCTCTCCAGATAATGTGTGCCATATACAGTATGTTCGTTATCTCCACCTGTAGCTAAGTTAATGCAAAGAGTCTTCTCCTAACAGGCTAAACAGGCTTTTTTTAGATTCTTTGTTTTTGTAGTGAGGAGAGAGAAAACTCACCCAGTCTCCATCTGTAGCACATTTGGAAACGTGACCTGGTTTAAACTCCCCATGTATAACAACCTTTAATGACCCGAAAAAAAAGAGTTGTCTTTGGTGAACCCCAAAGTTCTTACTGATACAAAAGTATTTAAAGATCTATTTGCAATATCAAACAGCAGAAATTCCAAGTCTGCAATGAGTTCTCTAGTCAAATCCTTAGGTTTCTCCTTATGGCCAGGTTGGACTTTAAAACCGTCCCCTTGTTTAGGTCAATTCCGAACCCCGTGGTGAGTTGTGCACTTGTGCGTGAATGCGCTGGTTTCACTTTACGTGCGTGTCATGTTGAACCCTAGGTAGGCTGCGGTTGTGCTCCGGGTTCTAGCTCTGAGAAAAGTACTCCAGGACGAGGCGGAGGTGTCCCAGGCGGTCCTTGAGAGAGGTCAGTGACAGGAAGGTGGTTTGATAGGCGGGGTCCAGCTGAAGCACCGACAGGAGCCACCAGCACCAGGCCGGACCGTTAGTCGAGACCTAAACAAAGATGATAACGTTAAAAAAAGATGTTTCCAAACATGATAGTTGTGGAATGAAATAAATACTAGAGATGCACCAAAGCGTTCGCTGGTGACCAGAACTGAGCAATTCACTCATAACCGATCTCGACGACGACAAGCCAAGCTAACTTTGTTGTCAAGCTCATCATTCCTAAATGGCAACACGTCATGCTAGCTATTCACCGTAGAAGATATTGTTGAAGAAAAAAAAACCTCTCACAATTGGAAAAGTGTTAATGAAGTCAGAAGAAAAGTAAAGATTTTAAGAAGCTATTCAAAAGGAAGCGACTTTCTGTAAATATGTCAGCTGTTCATAAAGAACCAACCATAAGTGGAAAACAGGAAGGCTAAATGTATAACAGCAAAGTTCTTCTGTTTGAATAACTAAATATACTGATTTTATAAATATTACAAAGTCAGAATCTACAATCTCTCAGATGCAAACATAGAAACTATTGTTCATGGTTACTAATTCTAGTTGAGATAAACGCTGATATTGGAACTTCATGATTAGAGTCAGTTTGAAAATATTATGACTTCTCTTTCTCACAAACACATAGTTTAAAGTCTTGAGAAAGGCTAGAGAAATATTTTATGCCGTGTGTAAAAAAAATATTTTCCCCAAATCTCAAAATGGGTGAAAAAAGTGGATTTTGTTCATCATAAAGTTCTGACATATCTTCAATATTTCACTTTAAAAGCAATCCGTGTTTTTAAATAGCGCATGTGTTTGAGGAACAAGGGTGTGGAATTCACAGTGTCAGGATGGAGGATATTGCTTTGACTGTGGCCTCAGTGTCTCATTTTATTTTTTTTTACATATTTAAGGATCAACTGATCAGCCAGAAATAACTATTCAATGCTCTTAAGAGTCTACAAATGTTCAGATAAATATTAGACAAATTATTTTTGAATTTAAGTGAAGTTTTTCTTTCCAGTTTCAAGCATGGCATTGAATGAATCTTTGTGTGCCTTGCCATGCACCTTGCGCAGTTGCTGCAATATTTGAGTAGCAGTTGCACATCTATCGTCCTCGTCAGAACATAATCAAAAGTCTATCACTTCTACCTCCTGTATATTTTAGCTTCATCATCTCTTCACTTGATGTTTGAGGTGTGTCACTGCCGGCGTGAGAAATTTTTAAATTCTTGCTCTTAGTGGGGTTTTTCTATACCCACCAGAAGCAGGTGAATTGATGTTTTAGAGCTGTGTTATGGCACAAACCTGAATGTCTGCCTCCTTATCTGGCATGCTGCCATGCTGTCTGTTTATGTGCTCGCGGCTGCGGCTGCCCACGCGCTGATACCAGTCCTGGGCCTGCTGGTACACACTGTCATGAAGACGCTGCAAAAGCTCCAGCTCGCTACCGTCCACCTGACGCACACAGAGAACACCGAAGATATTCAGCAGGAGCTGAGACAGAAATCCGGTTCTCAGTGTTTGAATTCACTTGCATGTCCGGGAGAATTTCCTGACCTTGACGTCCTCCAGGTACTCGATGTCGGCCGTGTGATAGCCGTCCCTCTGACCTCTTTTGAGCACTCTGAATCTGCTGCCGCCCACGGTTTCAACGTAAGATCGCCCGTCAGGCAGCCGCTCCATGTCGAGGATCTCCAGCATACAGCCGTAGTCGGCGAAACTGAGGAACATGTGCAGCTTTAAAATAAAATACATGTTTCTATCTCACACTGCATATCTAATCTAAGACTGGATACATAAAAACTAGATTAGATTTCATATTTATTGACGAAATGCGATTTATTCTTTTTCAACTTACTCAAAATGTAATAGTGAACTATGATGCAATACATGTAATATAAGTACTGTACATTCCAATCTAAATGACTGCTTCTTTCAATGATTTTCTTGTCCCTCATTGTGTTGATGGTGGGGGTTGTTGCCCGGTTACAATTTATATTTAACTAGATTCATGGAAAAGTGAACTATTTTTGTGTTTTCTTAACCATTTCATCAGATCAAGGTTTGAAGTGGTGGCATACAAGTAGGCTAGTGAAGGTAGCCATATTTTAACGCGGCTGAACTATGATAGCATGTGCTGTGATACCCTTTGCCATGCTCATAGCTGCACATCCCAAACTTCTTGGTGCCGGTCTCCATGCAGCGGCGCATCATCAGCCGGTAACGAGGCTCAAAGATGTGCAGTGGGCACGGCACTCCAGGGAAGGCCACCGTACAGACAAATATGGGGATGTCCTTGGTAAGGCTACAAGAGAGAAAGGGGAAAGGAGGGGAAACTTATTGAAAATTCTGAGTACGCGCTCTCTCAAAAGAATAGACCCAAGCCCCTAATAAAACGTCAGATTTTTACAAATGACAATCATTTAAAAACTTGTCATGCATTTAATTGGACAAATATTCTGTAATATTTGAATGAAAAAGAAACATTGAAAATGCACCAACCTGTTTGCAGAAGTAAGCACAATCGTAACCTAATGCTAATACTTTCTTAATCCACTTCATGATTGAAAATCCTAACTTATCCTTCTTCAGATGGAATCATCTAAAAGCATCTCTCATCTTTTGTTGATAACGAACTCTATATTACAAAAGTCATTCAAAGCTATCAATTTGTGTGTACATCTCATGGCTCCACGTGTTTTCTGTTACATTTAGTTCTGCACTCTTGCTAGGACTTTCTGTGCAGTTTAGGTATTCCTGAGCTTGTTGTTTGTGCAACAAGCTCAGTTTGATTGTTTGAATGTTTCGGCAAACTACGGCTTTAGCTAAACGATGTAAACAACTAAAGGTCGAAAGAGATGCTACAAGGAAAGCTGAAACTTCTTTCTGGTAAATCAGATTCAGTAGTCTTAATGGTAGGCGTGTACACAAGAAGATGCTTCAACAAAGAGCCAATAAGTGGAGCTACCAGATCGTCACAACATTTTATTTTTACTTTCTTTTTTTTTTTTAAATGTAAAAATAGATTTGGATATTTTTCAGTTGAATAACAGAATATGTCAAATTAAAAGTGGGAGTGGTTTTTATGGCAACAATGTAGTAATTTAATCAAACAATCTTAGCCAGTTGCCTACTTGGAAAGTTCAGCCATCTCTGCATCGTGAACCGTTTTCCTTTCAGCCAACTGAGAGGGGAAAAGTTGCTCCATGATCTCCTGCAGAAGAGTTGTGGGGTTGTACTTTCGGTTTTTTAAGTACTATGGAGAGAGAAAAAAAGAGACACAGTTATTGTTGATAAAACTGCAATGATACCATAAAACTATTACAATTAACTTTTTTTTCTTTGTTTTTCTAGCTTTAATAGGTACAATAAATCATTCTCATCATGTTTAACAGTGAGCAATTACTTTTGAATTGAATTCAGTTGACCTTTAACCTTTTTGTGACTTGGAAAATAGTGACTTTATTGCTACATTCACAATGACACTGAGCTGTTACTTATTTAAAGAAAAATAAAGACAATTCTAGACTTAGGGTTAGGATAATGCATGGTGACTTTCCTCATATTCCCACTAGGTGGCAGTATGCCATGTTGAACTTCAAATTTATTTTAGTTGAGAAAAAACTTGAGCTCTGCATGGCGTTAATCAAGGGTGGACTGAGTTATTTTCCATCTGTTAGAAACCAGTAATTTGTAGCACGCAAATGACAAATGTTGAAAGAATATTCATGTAAATTCTTCATCTGTCTATCTAAACTGAATATATTATGTATCTATTTTTTTTTCAAATATATTTGATCAGGGACAAGACAAAATAATATGACATTCAAAAAGTCCTTAGGCTAAAAGCTAGTCCACAGGCCCAGTCTGTAGGGTATAGAAGTTAACTTTTAAACTTTTAACACAAAGAACCCGTTTTAAGACTGATAAAAGGAAAATCCCATAAAATTAATGAAGTTAACAACCTCTATAAATAGCTGAGCAATGTGAGTTTTGCAAGTTTCATTGTTCACATGTTTGAATTTGGGTTTCTTTTAAAAGACTGTCCAAATGGGCGTGCTGTGGTGGCGTAGGGGATAGCGCGACCCACGTTTGGAGGCCTCGAGTCCTCGACGCGGGTTCGATTCCCACACCCGGCAACATTTGCCACATGTCTTCCCCCTTTCCTGTCAGCCTACTTTCATATAAGGGACAGTAAAGCCCACAAAAGACCCCCTGGAGGGAAAAAAAAAAAGACTGTCCAAATGATGTTTCATCTGTGATCTTACAGCATCTATGATCTATTTATGGATTTGCTTCAAAATTCCCTCTGGGACGAAATTATTAACACATTTAAAGGTCTGTTTCATGAAAAGCCAAATGTTGAAAAGGCATCCAAGCAGGAGAGAGTATACATTTTCTGGATTTTACAATTTTCTGGCTTTTTATGTGACTGTGTTTTCAAGCGATTGTGTGATTTTTACGAGTAAAGTACAGAGTGAGGCAAAAACCATGAGGAAATCTCATAAAGTAGAGATCTTTATGAGGTGCACATACAGGATATAAACACCATTTGGACTTAATTGCAAGAAGAAAAATAAAAAATAAAAACCATTTTTCATTCATTGGTTACCTCTTGCAACGGCTGTTTGCAGAGTGGACACCGTACGTTGTGGTCCAGACTCCTCTCGATGCAGTTTTTGCAGAAAGTGTGACCACAGGGTGTTGTGACAGGCTCAAAAAACAGCCTGCAAATGACAGAGTGGCAGACACAAGACCTAGTTAAATACAGCTCAGCAGAGGACGAAGGGTTACGCTACTAATACTATTGCTTTTACGTTTGTTTACAGACTGTGAGGTAGCCAAACATTAACCAGGGAGAGGGAGGGTGAGAACGGAATCAGCCGGAGGTAGGTCTCCAGGAGAGACAAACTACACGCAGAGATGCATTATGGATTACAGGTAGCTTAGGAGGACACTGACCTTATGCAGAGAGGGCACTCAAAGTCTGACACGGTGAGCACAGCCAGCGTTTCCTCTCTGTGCGCTTGACTTTCACCTAAGACCGACAGAAAGTTGTAAGAAGTTAATTTAAAGGATGAAAAATTTGTTCCACAGTTATTTCAAACCAACACTGACAAGAGGTCTAGTGAAAATCATCATACGTCTCTGGCTGTGCCTCAGCTTACCTCTACCTTGGCATTCGTCCTTCCTCATCATCATTTCCTCGTCTTCCTCGGCAGCAGGCAGGAAGGAAACAGCTTGGCAGAGGCTGAGGCAGCACTCGGTACCTGCGTCATGCTTCATCTTGGAGCCAGAAACGACACGCACTCTCATTAGGCCAGGGTTGATTTTAACATTTATTTTGTCTCAACAGCTAAATATCGCCTTCACCTTGTGTGCTTCTCTCCTGTCTACGTTTGGGTGCTTGGCTTCTCCTTGTGTCGGCGCCTGAGAGCCACTGAGGGTGGTGATGGGGCAGGGATCTGTCAAGAACTCGGAAACCAGCTGCAGAATGCATGGCACCTCCTCCGGCACGGCTATCCCCTCTACCTGCAGAACCTATCATTTTGGGTTAAATAGTAAAAACAGGGGTGCATTTCTATAGCACTGCAGTAGCTTAGAGATTTCACGTCTTTAGTTCCTTATGGAAAATCTAACTTGAAATGCAAGCGAACCTTCTTGATCTGGCTCTTTGCAGGAACAAAGTCAGCTTGGAGTTTTAGGCAACGGTGGAACTGGATCAGGGCTTCCTTCTGCTGACCCATTTCCAGCAGTACATTTCCTTTACGAAAAAAGCCCTGCGCAAACAGAGCAGAACAGAACAATCAGCGCAATCAGTTTTCTGGAGGAATTCACTTGTTTTTTGGTGGTGTTTTTTGGAAAAATGTCCTTGTATTTGTATGAGTTCAGCTCCCACGGCGCTTACTTTACAGTAAGCACGAGATAAGTCCCAGTAGAGTTGCTATGGTAGAACAGATTAATGTCATTAATGTTGTAGAGAAATAAATATGTGTCCTCACGCAACCATAGTGATACAGGAGTTAAAAGAAGTGATCCTTGTCCTAATTATCCACTAGAAAAACAGGAAGTCGTGGGTTAAAAATCTGAAGTTCCGACAAACTCAGATTCACTTTAACATGAAGTATAAATTGTAATAAAAAAAATAAAAAAAAGGTTGAATACCAACATTTTTACCTGTGTTACAATTATTTCTTAAATAAATGCATTCTTTTGTCCCACAGTGCAAATGCACTTAAATTAAAGGCTGGATTTTCATGTTACTACAAAGAAGTAAATGTTATTTTAAGCATATTTGTGCATCTTAACCATGACTGCTAACATTTTTTCTTTCTATCGGTATGTGTTATAATGCCCCAGATAAATGCACATTATTCAAGTTTATCGTAAAATGTTTTTCTTCCTGATCATAAGTCCTGTCTGATCTGCATTGCCCGACGCTGTCAGTTGAACTGCTGATGATGTGAAATCTAATGTGACATAACGAATAAAACCAAACAAGTTATATACCGCGTACGTAGTTTTCAGCGATTCTGCACACCAGCACAGAATTATTAAGTTATGACACAAGTAGCTGTTTGCATAACGCTGAGTGTGATGTAACCTTAATAAAAGCAGCAAAAAAATAAATGAAAAAAACGGCTCTCAATGGAATTGCTTAGAGCTCTGGGGTAAAAAGAGAAGAGGGAATGAGCACTTTTCTGGTTACGTGTCATTGCATTTATGTAACAAAACCAAATGTTTTGGGTTACATTCAGGAAACACACACTGTGGCAATTTTATCATGGATGGCTAGATACAAATGAGACGAAATTTCATAGAGGAATCTATTGTAAGCTGTTAAAACATTAACTATTATGATCAAATTAGTGTTGTTAGGCGCTTAGTGTGGAAGTGTAACTTCCTGCTGTGCATGCACATTAAGTTACGAGAATATAATCAAAATGCTGCCAGTTAAATATTTTAACTGGCAGCTACTAATTGACAGCAGGGGAACTGAACTCAGCGTAACACAACATAGTCAGATATGAGAATGTTCTTTACACTCTCACTCTGGTTAAGCCACAATAACCAGCTGTCTGGCTACTATTTCGTTACATAGACGAAACTGAAAACATCTGATGATAATGTGTGGAGAAAGAGGGCTTATTTCTCACTTCTGTCCAGTTGGGTTGAAGGCAGCAGAGGTAGTCGAGGTCCGTCAGAGCATCGGAGAACCGCAGCAGGCCCAGGTTAGCTTCAGCTCTGAACAACTTCAAACTCTGATTGTCCGGGACTAGGAGGGAGCGGGGAGGAAGCAGACAGGAGCATGCATCAGTCGGAACAAGTGGCAACAGATACTAGCAACATGAGTCATGCGGCAACATCTGCACAGTTCTTAAATTAGACTGCCAGATGTGACTTGTAAGCAAGTCAATTTACGCTCTATTAGTAGGAGGAATTTTTTTAAGGATTAAATCTGTTATCCAGCTGTGGATTTTCACAGTGATCTATTTTTCTTTAAACAAATCTACACTGTCAATAAAAACCCAGGCAGGCAGTGAATCGTGGATTTACACTGAAATATTTCAAATGATACATAAAGCAGACTAAGAAAAGAAGCTCAGAGCAATCTGGCTCATTTGCATATAGCTTCTGAAGCATTGAAGTTGCATTAGAACAACCTTACGTATTGTGTACGACTCCAAAGACACTCCGATGGCCCTATGAATTCAGTCATAAATGGCATTATTCTAATTCCCAGTACCGGTAGTCTAATTTTAGATTAATTATATTCAGCGGTAGTTGGTCCACAGGGAGCGCTAGGGCCCTCTCAAATGTGGAGAGAAAAAAAAAATCTAATAATGTATATACTTTTTAAAAAACAAATGCATTACCAAGGTCAGTTCTCCTTATTTACCCAGTAATTTCCACCAAGTGACTCTCATTCATTATTTATAGAGCTAAATAGCCAATTACTTCTGGTTGCTCTAGGAAAGTAATAAATATTCAGCCGATCAGCATATTTGAATTAAATGTCTTTGGGCCACTGGAAATTTTGCCCGTGCTACAGAAACTGCAGGAAAGTTCTGAATTGCTTTGGTGATAAAGTCGATGACGGCGAAAACGGCAGTCGAGGGGAAGTTGTTTCTGTTCATCAGCTGCTATCTTTCTTTTCTTGTTTTTTTTGTTGTTGTTGCTGATAATCAGTTATGAACATTGCTGTGGTTTACATCATTCTAAAGCTGCTCTGGATAAATATTCCTAAGATTCATTTATTTTTAATAGTTAAGAATGACAACGTTGCCCTTTTAGATTTTCTGCTGCTCTTACAATGTTAATGTTTGCTGGGTAAGATGACCATTCTGACGTGGTATTGTATAAGAAGGACCTGAAGTCCTGTTTGCTGACTCAGAATGTGTGAACGTAAATCTGAAAGAGTTCGCTGAGCGCCTCGCTATCAGAAAAATCCAGAGAGGTTATCTGGTGTTGTGGTTTCAACAGAATCCAAGTCCTTCTGATGTCTTTTTTCTTTTATTGTAGCTGTTACTATTTCATTCTATACCGGTGTGTTTTAGTTGTTTTAGGTGGGAAGACTTCTGCTATCTGGTGTCGTTGGCTGATTATCAGAAGTTCGCTTTTGATAGAATTTATTCTGTTGCTTGTTCAGAGTTATACTTCTAGACAATCGTACATTAGATTAGCTTCTTCACAAATATCACACGTTTTGCAAGTTACTGAACAGACTTTTCACTTACATAATGTAACCCTTCGGGTCATTTCATTCAGGATTCAAAACATTTTTGGTTTTTGCAGCAACCGATCACAGAATCCGACCAATGAGATGCTTGCTTGATAATTGACAAGTGATTGAAGGAAGAAAATTATAAGGTTGGCATTTACCATAAATTTAAAATTACATTTGAATTTAGGTTTGGCTTTAAAAAAAATGCAAAGCTGTTATTTGTTTGACATGTAAAGATCTTTTTTTTAAATAAAATGCAATGTTTTTATTGTCTTTGTTCGATTTCCTATTTTAAAAAATATTGGATTGCCTTGTGTATGAATGGTGCTATAATAATAAATTTGGCTTTTAAACATGGAGATCATTTTTAGGAATAGAGTTAGATACCAGGAGAGGAAGAAAACATCAATAAGACATGGAAATTGTAATCAAACATGCTGAACCTCAATAATTGAATAACTTTGCTTGAAATAATCACTAGAGCTCATTTCTCTGTAGATCAAATAATGAAATCTGACCATTTCCATTTTCTTCAACAAATATTTCTGACTGTTGCAGCTTATACATTTTTGTTGCAGCCATCCAAAATATAAGGAACTGCCTTTGAATGAGGAGTTAGGATAAAAACATTCACATAAAAAAATATGAGTACAAATGGACGTGTCAGAAGGACCTCTGCTCCGGAGCCTTGTGTAATCTCTCTACATGATCTTTCCCCTCCCAAGCATAATTTTGGGAGGGGAGGTTTTTAAGTTTGTTAAAAAATAATTAATAAAGCAGCAAAACAAATAGAAAAACTGACTGACTACTGCATAGTAGCTTTAATACACATGTTACACCAATTTGTAGAGTGTCTGTTACCTAAAACTGTTACACAAGTGCTGTTTATATAGAGCAGAGTGTCACAAACACTGACTCAGTGCATGGAAATGCCATTGCTTTTAAAAACAAAGAGAGAGAAACAGGTTCAACCATAAGCCTTCAAGAAACGATGCAAAACGATGCATGAATGTGAACAGGCATCATTGCATAACATTACATGATAGTGGACCATGTGTGGGAGATGTATTTAATAGGCCTGGCAGGGTCTGCATGGCACAGTGGCATGTAGACCCTGCCACAAACTATTGCTCTCCAATCCCTGGGTGCCCGACAGAAAGAAGATATCTGGGGCAGAAGTTGTCTATTTTAGATTTCATGTAGTCTCATGCACCAAATCAGGTCAACAGCAGAGGATGAGCAAGTGTACGCAGGATGGTGCAGGTTTTAGCAAAAAATATTCCACATCCTGTAGAAAAATGTCAACGTTGGATGTTTTTTGTTAGTTTTTGGTTTTGATGGAGGAAAATGGGAACAGATATGCCTCCTCAACTTGTGCCAAATGTTGTGATTGCAAGTCATCTGCTCTCTTCGCTTCTGACAGCATTTGTCACAGCGTGTGCGACTGACAAGGACAGATGGGAAGGGAAAAATGTTAAATGTGACTGCCGCATCAACACTTGAGCTAGACTAAAAGTTAAGAGTTTTTTTAATGTGCTTATTTCCTACATTAATAGTCTTTGACCTGTACACCGTTCAATTATTATACATTCGGCCTTAGCTTGCAAAAGACTCCAAGCCTAATTTGATTTAGAGCCCCACTTCCGATTTGTCGGCACATGAGCGTGTAAAGTAAAAAAATAAATAAATACATTTTAAAAGCAGCTGTATATGTTGGATTAGAGGTGTAGGCACCCCATATACAGAGGCCGCTAGTCCTCAACATGCGGGTTGTGTTTCTCTGCCTGTTTTCTGTCTAAATACTGGATATGAATGCTTAAAGTCTATAAAAAAATAAAACAAAATTGTGTTAATGAAACCAATCTTCAATGCCTATAGCAACAAATACAATTTTGCATAGGAAGCCAAGCGCTCTTGAGGGCCCTCTACTGGCTCGGAGTCCACAAGCAATGACTTATTTTGTTTATATTTGAGGCCGGCTCGTTATGTAGCTAAAAGTCTATCTCTGTGGTCCACATTCAGACACTTGACATGTACGTTATGCAGCAGTGATCTATAAAAAAAAACAAAAACGCGCATACCAGTCTCTATGCGTTCCCTTACCTAAGTGCAGCCCCTCATTGGCCATGCGTAAAGCTTCCGGGAACTCGTTCGCTTTGAGCTTCTCCTGGATGTGGCACTTCACTCTCGTCTCGTCGGGCCAGCACTTTTCGATGACCCCGATGAGCAGAACGTTGTTCTTGGTGCTCCTCGCCTCCTTTTGTTTCAGCCTCTCTTTGCACAGCGGGCATTTGGAGGGGAGGTAGCCCCCCACGCACCTCCGGCAGAACGTGTGGCCGCACGGAACGGTCACCGGCTCGCACATTGGGAAGAGGCAGTGCGGGCACTCCAGCAGATCCATGAGTCAAACCTGCGTTTCTGAACGATGCAGCGCGGGGAGAGTTTCAAGCTTTGTCCGTCAAAGCGAACCCAAAGGGGGCGGGAGACCAAGGAGGGGGTCAATATTGCACAGTGCTTTCAAGTAACATACCGACGACCAGCGAACAGACTGGTTTGTGAGTCCCCCCTCCTCAAGAGCTCACCTTTTAGATTCACTTTTCAAACCGAAGCTATTCATTGACATTGTCTTTTCGAACATTTGGCGAGTCTTTGGTTCGGCTCGAGCAGCATCTTCCCTTTCTCAGACAGTTTAAATGGACACCGCAACTCCCAGTGCGACGCACCGCTCGCCTCGACGCTCCAAACTCCAAACAGCACCGAGCCAACCGGACCGAACAGCTGGGTCAATAAAAGCGCACATTTACTGTTTCCTTCCCTTACTCAGGTGTCTCTGTCCGTTTGTAACCTCTGTAGCAACGTATCCACAGCCACGAAGCTCAGTTACTGTGTAACCCCATTACGTTACATAAATAAAAGTCACGTGACGCCGCAGCAGGCTTCGCGATTGGAGGAGAGCACCGCTTTCAGCCCTGTTGTGAAACCCAAGGATCCCGTGTTTCATAACCCGTTTTTTGCGACTAAAGTCCTTTTTTTTTTTTTCTAATTCGAAATACTATAAACTTCTGCTTTATAGAAGCGCCATGTCGCGTTTAAAGCCACTGTGGAGTTTCATGATTCAAAAAAAGCTCAGAATTGCTACATTAACTTGACATAGTGAAGGGAATCCCAGCAGAAGACAACGACATCCTGCCAGATCATGACATCAACCTACTTGTTTGCTCTTTGATTTTCTAAACACTCAGTAGACAGGAGAAAGCACAAATATCTATGATTAAGCATATCACGTGTATGTTCTTTTTTTCCATTGCATATTTTAGTCTTCATTCGATGATGAATAAAAATAGATTTTTTTTATATTTTACTGTGACTAATTTCTGATCTTTGTATCGTTTCACCTGGATCCAGATGTTGTCATATTTGGATTTTCTTGTAGGAACTACAGGGGTACAAAATCTCTGAGTTGATAAACATAAACTTTTTTTTGGTGTCACCGGTCAGGGTCATTGAAGCTTTAAATGCGAAAGTCAAAAGCAGATTTCTAACCTCTCCCCCGATTTATTTTCCCTCCATATTTGCAAAAGAGCACCAGAAAACCTCCTCGGTCACAATGCAACGTATTTGCACGATTGCAAAGCTTTCCGTTTTTATTCTCCACAGATTCAGACCCGTTATGACTCACCATGCAGATTCATCCTCTGAGATCTTTCTCCTGTGCGCGGTGTGATGAGTGCAAGCAACCTTTCATAACACATGAACACATGAAGAAAACTTGCAGTCGCTTTTCCAAAAAAACGAGCATTTCTCTCAACAGCGGCGGTGTGAAATAAACGCCGGGCCACACAGGCAGCAAGAAAAGCGAGTTGCACGCAATAGGCGTGCAGGAACTGACCTTAAGGTGACTTCACTGAATTACATGACATGCAAGTCATGGTAAGAGAGATAATACACCTTTATGTAGGTCGCTGTATCAAACTGTTGTGACAGGAGTGAACAGCAGTTGGGAATTTATTGAGTCTCACAGGAAAATAAACCTTGAAACTGAGAACATTAACTATCTATCTACAGATTCCAATTCTCTAAGTGAACATAATCTTTGCAAATAAAAACTAGAGAATGCAAGAAATATCTCACAGAAGTAAAGACATGATTCGAGAGTACAAAAAGAAACAAGAAAACTTAAAACTGTCTATTTTAAGCTATTTCATCGATTATACTACACATGGCGGCATCCTTGTCCCATGTTTTGTCCCTTTTTAAACTAGTAGTGTTTTTGTCCAGCATGCCGGCTGCCATGCAGCTGGAACCCGTTTCCTCCACGTCCATTGGTTCGCTTTTCAGCATGGGGGCCTGTCCAGAAGAACAACCAAAACTGGGCCCCGCAGACGAACTCTTAGTCCCGCCACAAGAGACATCCGGACCCTCCGACTGGGGCAAGTCGTCAGGTAGGGAGGCGAGGCACCCCTGGATCATCTCCACCACTCTTTCCAGATGTTTCTGGAACCTTTCGGCCGTCTCCAGCCTCTGCCTCTTCTGCACCTCCATCATCACCCTTAGCGTCTCCCTGGCTTGGTGGGGCCGGTACTCGTTAATCAGGTGGTGCATATGGACAAACAGAAGCTTTATGTCTTCCAGCTTCTCCTCCCGCTTTATGCTGCCCGGGCTTTTTATGAGGATGTCCAGCAAGTCCAGGAAGTTCACAAGAATGGACATGTTCAGCTTCTTGAGCTCCCGCTTGTGGTCAAACTGCATAGGGTGAAGCCTCTCGATGCCCTGGCTCTCCAGGGGACGGATGATGAGGTCGTCGCACTGGAACTGGTTGCCAAACATCATGTAATGGTCCCTGATGGGCGGCGGTGGCTTGGGGGCCAGGCCTTTGCGGATGTTTTCATCTGTGTACTCTTTGATGTACTGCGTCGGCGGCGGAGGAAGGGCGCTGACCTGCTGCGGTTCACCCATGATGTCAACCTGAACAACAAAGCCACAAAGACGACACGTGTCGATTCGAAAGGCTTATTTCAGACATTCCTTCCATTTTGTGTGAGCAGCTTCACTTGAAAGTATCGATGGATATTTTTGTCTTTTTGTCCCCATTTAACATGGATGTGTTTAAAATGCTTTTCTAATGCATTCTATTAAATTAATCCTCAAAGAAAGCCATTACTGCAACAATTTCACAAGCTGTTCTATTACTAACATGAATGTTTGTTGCAAAGAACATGACGTTGATTGCACTTTACTGTGGTTTTATGTAACAGATATAAAGTACCACATAATTAAGTCGAGCTAAAAAAATACAGAGTCTTCTACACACACACACATATATATATATATATATATATATGAACTTTTTGCACGAAGTACCATGTTGGGTTTTTTTTCAATTAAATGGGAGTTGTTTTTTTCCCTTTTTATCTGCTCAGCCATTAATTAGGCATTCAACATTTTTTTTTTTTTTTTTATCTAGTTTTAACCGTTTTTCCTTTGAGTTTTCATGAAACACAAACATAATATTTACACAAAATTAAAGCACATATAAGGAGTATATTTTTATAGTTAATAGTTTGCACAGGTGGTTTTTTGCAACTCAATGGATAGTAGTAGTTTTTCAAGTGGCTGTTAAAAATTTCATAAACAGATATTGTGGTTGCAAAACATGAACCATTTTAATTTCCCACATCTCTGAATTTCTAAAAAAAGATGCTAAATAAAAGTACAGCAGCAGTCTCACACTAACTAATCCATATTGCCAAGTAAGAAAAGCTTTCTAGTTTAGAGGTGCAATTACAGCTTTTCACATAGTACATAACAGTATAATGTACAAAATTTCTAATTACTTGCATTACCCGTCGGCGGTTTAATATTAGAATTACACAAAACTGCCTTATCTTCGATAACTGAAGCAAGCCACATGATCTACACGTTTTAACAAGAGTCTACAAAGCCATACTGTTGTTTATACATTAAAAGAAACTTGGTTGTAGAATATCATTGCGACCTCTCCGAGAGGATGCTAACATTAGACGCTAAAACTTTTGACTGAAACCCATCAAACGGTACAGTCACAACTAGCTTCGGCTAAATAGCTATATCCTTTAAGTAAAAATAAAGCGAACTACTTAAAAAGGTAAGTAAAAATATGTTTCTACGCACCTTACCAGCGACTCCTCAGTAGTGTGAGAGTTGAATACAGATTTTAAACGACCTAGAATATCTTTCAACCATTAGCCCTGAGCTAGCTAAGCTGCCTAGCTCCTAGCAGAGCACAACGGCCGTTTCGATTCACACTCTATTGGCTGAACTGAGCTCGTGACAGTTTCCAGAGCGCGGATTGGACAGTGGCTGAAGGAAGGGAGAAATGAACGTTGATTTGGATGGTTTGTGAATCAGAATCCATTACTGCAGTGCAAGCCGTGTGTTGTCATGTATTTATGAAGCTTATTTGACTTTTAAATAAAGTTATGAGGAAACCTCCTTCCGAGGAAGAATAAAAAGTACTGAGAAATGTATTTTTAGACCATGATTAGGAATAATAATTAAAAAAACAACTAATACTATATATAATTTTATTAGTTGAGTGCACTAAAAGCGTACGTTTCATTACAGTCTCTTTTCTTAATTAATTAAAAAATACAATGTATGATATTTACCTTAAAACCTCCTTTCTTGTTCACATAACACAAACGTCCATAGTGTGTTTTATATAACTTCCTTAATAATGTGTGTTTCTCACTCCAGAGAATAAATGCAAATATTGTTTATTTTTAGCCAGTGCAACAACACCAGCCACAGTGGTACCCTTGCAAAAAGTGTAAAAAGCATTTTATAAATCATATTTAATTCCAGAGGCATAATTTAAGACTAAAGAGTAAAGAAATGTTCAAATATATATTTTTTATCTGTGATTTGTCTCTGAATAAAAGAGAGCTCAAAAATAATTGCATAATGTTAACTTTGGCCTCTTATTAAACAAAAAAAAAATCAACAAAGATGTGGATTCTAAGGATTTCAAAGTGAGGGTTCAGACACCCTAGCCTCTTCTATGCTCTGAAACATATTCAGAATGCAGCTTATTGTAACTATCAGTCTGTCATTTTATTCTGAGGAAAGTTTGCCCCACTCATCACTTTTTGACATGCTCCAGTAAAGCATCCCCAAACCATGACACGCCCACCTCCATGCTTCACAGTTGGCATAAGATAGCTTTCCTGGAACGCTGCATCAAGTTTATACCAAGCACACTATGTCCAGATAATTCAGTTTTACACTCATCATTCCGAAGGACGTTATTCAAAAAGTCCTGGCACTTTTATTTACAAACTTGTATCTCAGATTCATCCAATTTTTTTTTTTTTTTTGCCATGATTGTCATTGTAAAGTTGAAAATCACTCGTGGGCCACAAAAATTCTTAGTATTGTCTTAAAATCAAAATGCAAAAATCATTTCAGTGTCCAATTTACTTTACTTTTATATTCTCCACAACAAACCAACGATGCCATATAGTAGTAAAATAAAGGTGTCTAATAGTTTAGGAAATTAATCTGTAAACCAAAACATTCAAAACATAAAAGTTTTGTACATTTGAGCTACCTAAAGAAATACATAATTTCTCAGATTTTTGCGGTGTCGGTTATTTTATATAGTGCTTTAGACAATTTTTTTAGTCTGTGCTTAGCAATAAGAATGCAACATGAATGACTCATATTTCTAAAACACTTGCAGAGCAGCACTGTCCCAATGATGTGATATGCCTCCTTTTTCCTACTTTGCAGGAAGTGTTATTGATTTATATAATTTTTTTGTTAGTTTTAAAATGATTTATTTACAACTATTTTTGCTGAAACTGATATTAAAATATCCAATGTCCAATTGTTATAATTTTTACACCCTGACAAACACGGACACAAACACACACAAATAGTTGTGTAACATGTGATTTACACAGACAAACTATTTCTGCCCTGCTTAAGAAATATCACCATTAACATGCTTGTTTTTTGGTGGTGATTATTCCCTAAATACATTTAAAGAGTTAGTTTTCGGTTTAGCATTTCAGAAAATATTTCCTTTCAACACATGTAAGTAAAAGTGCATGCGTATGTGTGTTGTGTGTCATTTTGTACAATCTATTTGATGCCGCAAGGATGTGGTTGACTGCGTGCTGCAGCTTCATGCCGGAAGCTCCACGCATCTAGAAAGTTATCATCCACAACTTTTTTTTTTTTCTCCTGTCGCTGCGAGGCACACTGAAACTCAAACCCATGACAAAACCATCCAGTGTTGCGCGCTGCGTTCTTCGAAGCTGTTAAAATGTTCCCCAGGGTGATTTTGAAGGGAACTATGATTAAAAAATCTCAACAAAAGAAAAGAACGTCACCGAGTAACTACAAAGAGAGGTTCTTTGTGCTAGATACTCAAGACCTGAAGTATTCTGAACGTCGTCCCGGGGTAAGTCCTCACTTGACTTCATTTTCACATTGACATCAAGGGGGCTTGGTGTGGAAATGTAGTATTTTGAATGCCAGTCGCGATTTCAATGGCTTGCACCAGACGATGTATGCTGCGCATAACGCGGAGAGCAATGTTCTTTCAGAAAAAACCCATGCTGAAAGGTTGCATCGAACTGTCCAGGATTAAGTGTGTGGAGATCGTGTTGAGTGACGCCCCTATACCATGCAACTACAAGTACCCCTTTCAGGTAAATGCAGTAATTTCACAAATATACACTGCGTGTATTATATGCAAAAGTTAAAAAAAAAGAAAAAAACACCCTGATGTCTTTGCAGGTTTTTCATGACAATTATTACCTCTACATATTTGCGCCAGACAACGACTGCCGTCAGCGATGGGTCCGAGCTCTTAAAGAGGGTAATTTATGTCTCCACTGACAAATAGTCACAAATTAGAATGGCACAAATTCATTCAAATTTGGTACTTGACAGCTGCTTGCAATGGGTTTTGTTTTTTCCTACTTAATGCAGAGACGAAGCACAACAGCTTGGTTCCAAAGTTCCACCCAAACTTCTGGATGGAAGGAAAATGGAGGTGCTGCCAGCAAAATGAGAAACTGGCGTCGGGCTGTCAACTCTACGACCCTGAGGGTTACGGTTCGTTTTTGTTTCTTTTTCACCTCCTTGTTAAATGCACGTTTTCGACAAGGCGTTACATAACTGTTTTAAACACGAACACATAAACAGATAATAAATAATAAGCTTCAGAAAAAATAATAACAATTTTCTGTGAGCTTTTGAACGTGTGATTAAATGCAGTGGCTTGAACTTTTCTCTACATTTTGCCCCATTACAACAACAAACCTCAACATTAGAACATTTGGCCGTGCGTGAAACCTATCTGAAGATCAAAATAAGCAGTAATCGATGATGCAAAGAGCTTCTGACATTCTGTCTCCAGGACATTTATGGCTACACAGTATGTAGGCTTTATAGAAATGAGGAAAGTAGAAAGTCGCTGTTGAAAAAAGGCCATGGGAAGTCATGTTTGCAGTTTGCCTCAGGTGATGTAGGTGAATCAGCAAAACATTTGGTCCCATGAGATCAGAAATACTGTTTTTGGTTGACATGCACAACGTAATGCATGTCGGAAAACTTAAGCTGGTTTGCAATGTCTGATTATGCCCCATCTTAGACATGATCTGTAATTGTGAAGGGAAATAATTTGTCATGAACTCGAATTGGTGGTCTCTGGTCAGTCTGCGACGAATATATCAACCCCTGATTTAGCTCTCTCTCCAATCAAAGGTGACTTATGGCAAATGTAAAAGCAGTGTCAAAAATGTTTTTGTAAAATTTTGCATTATAGAGGCTGCTTTAGCCAAGGTCTGTGCTCTTTTGCCCAGGCATGAGTTTTTGAATTGTCCTGCTTTTCAGAGTCCAAGTCTGGATTCATCTGTTTTCATTTACTGGTCACATCTGCACGTACATGATTTTCAATAATCACCTAAGCGCTGCCAACTTATCGACTTTGTTGATATATTTGGCAACTTTTAAGATAAAAAAAATGGGTATCAGCCAACATTGATCAGGCAGATCACAATCTCCAGGAAACTGCAATCATTGCACCCGTAATCATATCTAGCTTGCAAAATGTGACATGTTTATTTCCTGTACAACATTTGCTGGACTTAGCTCCCTAAGCTCTATATTTATTCTGTAAAAAAAATAAATAAATAAATAAAAAAATGGAGGTTGGAGCAGGATGCTGTAGGGGAAGTTCATTTGTTCCAGCACAGACTGGATAGCTGGTTAGTTTATCAGTAGAATAATACAAATAAATAAATGAAAACTTTTAGGAGTAGTTGTTCTGCACATGTGTAATAGTATCATAATATTACAGTATTATAATGTTAATTACAGTTCTGGCTCCTCAACCCACTGTGACAACTCCACTGAATGAAGAACAAGCTTGCTTTTAACAAAAAAAAAGCATCAGGTTGCAGATAGTTTAAGTGAGATTTGTCATTTGCATAAAAGGTTAATTGTTGGTAACGCTTTATTTGACGGGTTGTGAATAAGACTGTCGTGACACCGTCATAAACATAACATAACGCCTGTCACGTACATGAGTAAGTCTTCATGAATATTTATGACTGTTGTCATAAAGTGTCATTCGGTAAATCATGACACTTTTAGTACAAAGTTGACATTATTGAAAATGTCAACTTTGAATAATGTCAAATTTATGATCTGACATAAATTTGTTATAAAAGTATTACTGATTAAACTTTAGCTTTAATAACATAAAGCTACATAGTTTTTAAAGTTTAATCAGTAATACTTTTATAACAAAATTTATGTCAGATCATGATTTCTTGGTTAATGTCAAGTTGTCATAACAAAGACAGTTTGAATAATGTCAATTTTGTACTAAAAGTGTGATGATTTATTGAATGACACTTTATGACAACAGTCATAAATATTCATGAAGACTTACATGTTACATGTTCATGTCATGTTTATGACGTTGTCATGACAGTCTTATTCACAACCCGTCAAAGTGTTACCAAATTGTTATATTGTCATTTCCTATCTGCTGAGTCTGTTGGAGGTGAAGTGAAGATACAGCAAACATTACATATTCTCCCTGGAAGTACTTTACCTTGTTTTTGTTTTTTAAGGTTTTATTGGCTCTAGTGGCCTTTATTTGAAAGTAGTTTGACAGGAAACAGGGTAATGAGAGAGGGGGAAGAGATGCGGCAAATGTTGCCAGGCGGGGAATCGAACCTGCGACCACCCCCACGAGGACTGAAGCCTCAATACGTGGGTCGTATTGCAGCACCAATACCTTGTTTTAACATGTATACATTACTTAGTTTCATAAGTTTTAGATAAAATATATATATTGGAAAAATTGTTTCTTTTGCCTGAAATAGTTCATTTGTAATCACATCAATTATTTTTATTCTTTTAGTTTAATTTTTAAAAATAACTGAATTTAAACATAACTTTTTCTTTTTGTATGTCTAATTACATATTTTTTCAATATTGAATCAAACGTTCTGATCAGTTACTTAGTTTTTGAGTAGGCATTTTACCAGATACTTTATACTCTTAATTGGAGTAATTTCTCAAATGACTTCTTTTAACCTTTAGATGAATAATATATGTCGAACTAGCGTCACTCTTACTTAAGTACATTTCTTGAAGAGCAGCTGTGGGAGCCTGAGTGTAGCGTCGACGCATTAGGGTTTAGAATTTGGACTGTGATCTTTAAAAAAATAAAATAAAATAATTATCTGCCACTTTGTGTTCCTTTGTCATGAAAAAAATGTAAATTAAAGTTAGCAGAAGTATGTGGTTAAAATGTGACAAAGTAATTGCAAGAACTTCCGCAACAAAAATTCCATTAATTTGATCTTTCTTGCTTACATATTTCCTTTCCAGAAAGTCCTGTTTTGAATTTTCAGCTAATGTGAGATGTCTTGTGTCCCCACAGCTTCTAAAAAGCCTCTTCCTCAGCTACCGGATCCAGAGGTATCACTCTCTAAAGCTTACCTGTGCTCCGAATATTGTTCAAAAGGGTGTCGGGTCAAAAAAATAGTGCAGAACTTGTTGAGTTTTTTTTTCGTTTGTTTCTGTTAACTCTAGTTTGTCAGTTCACATTAGTTGTTTATAATCCAGCTATTTTCACATCTCATCTAATCAATGATAGGAGGGCACGCTCTGCAATGACTTTTACGTGTGCATGCTACTCAGTGAGTTATCTTTTATTGCTCGCATTATGTGATTGCTGGGCTTTTTCCTGTATGTACAGATCTAAAGTTCACCTCAGAAGTAGCGAATCAGTAGCTAAACAAACCTTCTTTCACTTCGAACTGTTTGATAAATTCTCGCTCATTTTACCAGAATTTTCTTTTGATTCGAAGGCACCGCGCTGACGCTTAGCTCGTCTTCTCTTGGGCAGATGGGGCTGAATGATTCAGGAGATCAGATGGTCATCGCTCTGCAAGACTACGCACCGCAGAGAGACGATGATTTGCCTCTTCAGAAAGACCAGGAGTATCGGCTGATCAACAGCTCCCACTCAGACTGGTGGACTGTGCAGGATGACAGGGGGTAGGGCTTCATCATGAGGCCACAGCCCTCTTGTGCGTGTGTTTGTTCTTTAAACTCAATTTTCATGGACTTCTTTTTGTTTCCTTGACCCCTGAAACAGAAACGCGGGGTTTGTGCCAAGCACGTTTGTAGCTGAGAAAAACGGCAAGAACTTTGAGCGATTTGAGTGAGTTCACTTTTCCTCCCTCTGCCCACTTTGGCCGCAAAATATGTCTGTGTAAGTCCTCGTTTGCTCTTTGTATAACCAGTTTGGGTCATATCATCCTGTCCTTTTCTGCAGATGGTACAATAAACACATCAGCAGATGGGAGGCAGAGGAATTGCTGTTGAAAGAGGTGAAAAGTTGGCAAAATTTGACGTCAGAAAAAAAGTCACTTGTTTTCTAAATAATACCTAATCTCGATAAGCAACATGTTGCTCCTGCTCGGTTTGGGGGAGAAGGGGGGGAATGCACTTTTGTTGTGACTGTGCCACCTACAGCAATTTTGCTTTTGCAAAATTAACGCACCTGCAAACTGACAGTCTGACAAGACAGTGGGACATGAAAAAATTCTCACAACCACAGTGTTTCCTCCAATGTTGAATTTCCTGCCGCCGATTGCTTCGCTGTGCTTTGCAAGCGGAAGGGGGGAACAAAAAAAAAACCAACAAAAAACTGTCCATCGCCATCTTCAACATCTGCTTCTCAAAGAACTGGAAGTGTCATCCGAGCTGGAGACAGAATTTAAAAAGCACGATTTGGACCGTTTTGGGTTGGGCATGGTGTGAACTTTCATGTGATTTTGATGTTTTGTGCTCAGGGAAAAGAAGGTGCGTTCATGGTGCGTGACTCAAGACAGGTGGGGGTCTACACGGTGTCAGTTTTCACAAAAGCTCCTGGGTAAATTAACTCTCTTGTTATTATTTATTCATTTTACTGTAGTTTCCAAATATGGCAATTTGTTCATTGAAGTGCTTTAAAATATATCTGCCTCCTTAGTTGTCAGACTTGGGGGGGTTTTTTGGTTTTGCTCAAATGTTTCAGATCATTAAACATTGTTTTGTTGTTGTTGAAGGTGAAACTATTGCATCTCAAATAGATGTAAGTCCAGACTTTGATTAGGCCAGTCTCAAACCTTACTATTTTTAAACCAGTCAGAGGTGGACTTGATACTTAAAGTCCTCAACTGTTGGTGGAGCATTGTAATTTAGGATGTTCTGGTGTTGAGATCAGGAAATGAATGAAATCATAATTTAAGCACTACTTTTTGTTCTCAATTTGTCACTGTATGACAATAAGATTTGTTTGATGATCTAAAACAATTTAAGTTTGGCAAAAAAAAAAATCCAGTAATGCAAGAAATTAGTGAAGGGGCAACTACTTTTTCATGGCACTATGCAGAAAGCATGGTAGGTGTATACTATCGTTTGTGTTGAAACGTTTGTCATGCTTAGGTCTAATGGAGAGAAGAACCCCAGAGTGAAACATTACCAAATAAGACGGACAGACACGGAGAAGAAAGCGTTTTACTTGGCAGAGAAGTACCTGTTCAGCACCATTCCTGAGCTGATCAATTACCACCAACACAATGCTGCTGGTAAGCATCTGCTCTGATATTCGTTGCTGACATACAAGGAGGAATTTGTCATTACATAAGTTAGCGAGGCAAAAATCTATGACTCAGGGTAAAATGTACATGCCTCTCAAAATTGTTGTTGCCTAACTCTGATGGGTGCAAATCGTTTCCCTGGCAGGTCTGATAACGAGACTGAGACACGCCGTCTCTAAAGGAGAGCACAGTTCACAGGAAACTGCTGGCCACTTAACAGGTTGGATGATGTGCCGTTGCATAAACTTAACCTGAACTCAGTGACCGTCCTCTACTGCCAAAATGTGTGGATTTTGCTGACCTCTTGTGGTTTATTCAAAGGACGGCACTCCAACAGTTGATCTGTGCTTGGGTTTTGCTAGATTTGCAGGCATGCTGGAGCAAAGTGGTCTTTCGTGTTCTCTACCAGATTTTATTTGTCTGCTCTTTCCTATTATTTCATTCTGACAAAATGAAAGCTTGTTCACTTAAATATGCGTGAACACGTATAAAACAATGAGGTACTTGTGGAGGGAAAATGACAAAAACTCTGTTTGAGATTTCCAAAATTTTCAACTCATAAGATCTGAATAGAAATAAAATTCAACAGGATTTTGCTGAACTACATTCATCTGAACCGGGTTTGTTGAAGCAGGGAGACATTTAAAACATGCAGGGCTGTGAGCCTTTGAAACCAGAGTTGAAGTCTGGCTTTATTGTGACTTCTAAATAGAAATAATTTTTTACATGTTTTTTTACATGTTCTCCTACTAAATTTAAGATCTAAAACACTAGAATCAAATCATATTTAGAGCTTAATTCAGCCATTTGCCTTTCTGGCCAATTTGTCATCTTTGTACCACCATTTCTTGACTATAAAAACACAATTTTGTCACAGTTTATCTATCATATTATTCCAACATATTTACCACTTTTTTACCTTGTATGTAAAAAACTGCAGTTAAAGCAATTTTTTTGCAGAAAGGTGAAGGACTGAAATGACCAAAACACACTTTCTTCATAATGTTTTTGTGTAAAACTATGTTACCGTTTAACTAGACAGCTGGGTAACTCATGACTTTTTTTTTTTTACTTGTGAGCAGGCTTTATAATGTCTCACCTATATAAACTTTGCATAGTTTAGTCATTTGCTATTATTTTGAAGTCTTGCTTTTTTTTTTTGTAAGACTTGAAAGTGGGCTTTTACACATAAAGACGAACTCAGACAAAAACATAATCTGTCCAGCCTTGGTTTAGGAGTACATGCAACTTGGTCTTAAAAAGTTACCTGGGCAAAAGCTTTCTTCTTGTGACATGTTCCACAAATGTGTTTTAAAATTAGTGTACTTAATACACCGGCAAATTCTGCGGTGGAAGTGGATTTCTCAAGAGTTCTTCGCCTGAGGTCTTGTGACGTATAAAATGTTGTAGCCAGAATCTGTTCTTGTTCTTTGCACCTGAAATGAAAAAATACATTTCTAGGGCCTCGTAATTTCTGTCCTCATAACGGACACTAAGTAATATGTATTTCCCCTGCTTCACTTTATAAAATTAGAAGAAAAAAAACAACCCCAAAGAAAGAAACATTGACCTTTAATCACTTTACAAGATCACACTGTTAAAGAAAAGCCTGACAACCTGGTAGGAAAGCGAAAATAAACCCCCAAAACTTACATTTAATTGTCGTCTAATGACTAGAAACAAGATTTTTGTAAACATACATGGAGTTATGCATTACGTACGTGAACAGCATCATTAGTGCAGTTCTTCATCACCTGTTTGGTGATCTCAACAGATCAATGGGAGATAGACCCGGAGGAGCTGAACCTGGGTCAGGAGATCGGCAGTGGCCAGTTCGGACTGGTGTTGGAGGGGAAATGGAAGGACAGGAAGGTGGCGGTGAAGATGGTTAGAGAGGACTGCATGACTGACGAGGACTTTAAAGAAGAGGCAAAGGTTATGATGTAAGTATAACCTTTGCTTGACTTGGGTGTGCCATTAAAGTAGTCATCTGACCTGTGTGCGTGCGTGCGTGTGTGTGTGTGTGGGGGGGGGTGTGGGTGTGTGTGTGTGTGCTTCAACAGGAGGTTGTCTCACTGTAAGCTCGTGCAGCTGTACGGCGTGTGCACCCAACGCTCCCCCATGTGTCTGGTGTTCGAATACATGGAGAGCGGCTGTTTGTCAGCTTATTTGCGGGAGAAGAAAGGCCGTTTGTCTCAGGATCTGATGCTGGGAATGTGCCTGGATGTCAGCGAGGGGATGGCTTACCTGGAGAGCTCCAACTTCATCCACAGAGATCTGGTGCGCCAAAGGAAAAATCGAGTTTTCTGGCTCTTTTGTATCCCATTGGCGTTTCAAGAATTTCTTATGTCTTTGCTTTTACAGGCTGCAAGGAACTGTCTTGTCACAAAAAACAACGAGGTGAAAGTGTCTGATTTTGGCATGACCAGGTGGGCTGCTGTCATAGTTGCTGAAACTCCTTTGCTGTATCATTGTACAGTGTGTGTATAATGCTGTCTTTTTTCTTTTTTTTTGTCCACCTATTGTGCGTTGAAGGTTTGTTCTTGATGATCAATACACGAGCTCCCAAGGCTCCAAGTTCCCTGTCAAGTGGTCAGCTCCAGAGGTCATCAAATACTCAAAGTTCAGCAGCAAGTCTGACATCTGGTCATTTGGTGTGTGGTCTATTGCTCAACCTTTCAGTTTTGTTCTTGTATTTTTTAGGCTGACTATTTTTAAGCGTCAGAACGTCTCTTCTACCACTTTTTGCAGCCTTCAAAGCAGTTTTGCAGGTTATTTGACTGTAGATCAAATTAACATCTTCTTTTTTTTTTTACTGGTTGCACATATTTTACATATTATTCAATGTAAGACCAAACTGCAAGTTAAATAGGACACAAGATACGTTTCCTTCGAAGGTCCATAAGAAAAGGTGAGTCAATAAAGCAATAGAAAGTACATTTCTTTCTGAAATACAAATAGTATTAATATTGTTAGCAATTTGGCATTTATCCTGCTAAAAGGTTAAGAAATCATAGAATCACTTTGGGAACATGAGAGCGTTTTTACCAATTCTATAAACCATTAATTTTAATTAATTAATTGAAACTCTACTAAAGGAAAACAGATTCATTCAGACTTTTTCTCCAGGTCTGGTGGTTCATTTAGTCAAAGCTTGGAATTATTTGTGGTAAACAGCTGTATTCTGTTTACCACAGAATACAGCTGTTATTCTTTAAAAAAGGGAAGTCTTCTATATGAACTCACATTTCCTAACATGCAAATTACAAAGATGAAAGTGTTGTGCAATGTCAGCAGGTTTTGTGGAATCAGCGGTAAAACTATTAGGACTTTACTTGTCATGCAGACCAACACAACTCTGGATCAGCATGGATGAAAAAAAGAATATGCAATAGCTCCCATTAAGACAGCCTGACTCCGGCATAACGAGGATTATTGGACAAATGTTCACACAGACATATGCGATCTTTCAAGATCATTGTACAAAATATTTGTTTGGAACATCGAGCATGTTTTTTTGTTTTGTTTTTTTTTTTATTAATGAAAGTTTGTTTCAAAATAGAAGGCATAAGATGTCCCCAATCTTGAAAGAAAATCATGACTGGTGTTTGGCAAAACACAAGTAGGGAAAATATAGAGCTTCTGGGGGAAGTTTTTAAAAAATATATATTTTCACGGTTTTTGCAAGAACAAATCTGAGTGCCTGTAATTGTTCTTGTTATGGTGTTTGTCAAGAGCTACTATATGACATATCCTAGCCCTTTACATTGCCTCAGAAAAAGAACAAAGATGTCCTAAAACAGGGGTCTTCAAATTTAGCCATTTGGTTTAAGTGTGTCCCTGATTCAACGCACTTAAATCAAATGGTTGAATTACCTCCTCATATGGAGTCAAGTTTTCCAAACTCCTATTAATGACATCGTTAATGACTTAGGTGTGTTGAAGCAGAGACACATGTAAAAGTTTGGAAAAGGCCTGGATTTGGAGATGCCTGTCCTTAAGTGCTAACAGGGGTTATGTCAGAAAAAGAAAATATTAAGTGCTCTGATGTCATTGCGACAAACTGATGCGAAGTGGGTAGAAGATTGCCAATGAGTCACCATTTGTAACATACGCTTCTCCTCTAGTCATGTAGCTCAGTGTTTCCAACGCAACACAGAATGCAATCTCTCCTTCCCACCGTCCATTTAGGATTTTGCCGTTTTCTGTTATATAATCAAGAACTGACAACTTCTCTAATAGAATTGAAATTATCCAAAAAAATAATAGTAATAATAATTGGGATGGACTAAATTAGGAAGACAGGAAGATAGACAACCACATCATCAGCATATAAGGATATCTTGTGAACCAAATGTCCCAACTGTACACAAACTTTGTGTTATAATTGTATTTGTTAGGGGATATGTGGCAAATATGAGTAACTTGAGTAACTTAACCCTTGACTGTGGCTGTTAAACCATTAACAGGTGTACTCATGTGGGAGATTTACAATGAAGGACGTCTTCCCTACGAGAACCGGACTAACGCAGAGGTCGTGGAGTCCCTAAATGCAGGCTTGAGGCTCCTGAAGCCCCGTCTGGCCCCAAACGCGGTCTATTCGCTGATGGAGTGGTGCTGGAAGGAGGTAGGAATGAGTCCAGTAAAACAACTGCCAAATCACACAAACCGTACAAGTTCAGAGCTCTCGTTGGTAATCGTTTGTGTTTTTCAGAAACCAGAAGATCGTCCGTCCTTTGCTGTTCTCCTGCATGAACTGGCTGCCTTGTCTGACCTCTGAACCAAGTGAAGATTTGAGAATATGTTTAAACACATTTGTTTTATTTATTTATTTATTTATTTTGTCCTGGGTTGCGAAAAGGTTTGTGACGTAAATGTAATTATGAATCAAAAATTTACTTTTGTAGATTTTGCACTTTATTTTCATTTTAACTTTGTAAACCACTCTGAGAAGTCTAATAAGGTTGACCAATAAAGATAAACATAATATTTATTCTGTGGTTACTGAACAGTCAGGATTATTTTGATAAAGAATTTAACATTGCCTTTGTTTCCATTAGTTTGTGGGTAAATTTTACACAAGGCACTCTATGGCCAGAAGGAATACATGATCCTTACAGAAACCGCTCCAGGGTCTCTCCTCCCAATGGGACATGACCAGAAATGGACATTTTCTGCCGTCGCGATCAGATGACTCCATTAAAGGAGCCTCTTGAGCTATTTCTTCACCACATGACCTTTTTTACATCAGTTCTGCATCTGTAACCACAAAAGGCTAGTTCAATTCAGCTTTGTCTGTTCCTATATGGAGAAACAGTGACAAGTCTAAATAAACAACAAGAAAAGAGGATATAGATTGCCACTGAATATTCAGTTTCATTCGTCATGTCAGGCAGGAAATTACTCACTTCTAACCCACTCACCTCTCTACAGTGTTCGCGGTCAAAGCTGGTTCTGTCCTGTGAACTGCACGCAGCGATAATGTGGCCCTGGCATTCAGCAAAAAAGAAAAAAATAATAATTAAAAACCAAGAGCTTAAAAACTGAAGCAGGAGCAAAAAAACAAAACAAAAGACAAAGGAACCAGGTGAAGTAATCAGAGGAAATGTGGAACAGCTGTGGCAGAATGAAAGCAGGGAAGCTGAGGCTGAGACTCAAAGGGGCAAAAGGTTGGAAACTGAAACGTGCAAGGAACAAAACACGGGAGTGAGCAAAGCGACACAAAGGACTTAAGTGATATTGCAGCACCTTAGAGACAAAAAAAAAAAAATCTATCAAAGGGTTTCTGTTTACTTCTAACAAAATTTCGGTCAACAAAATAAAAAAAAGATAAAAGAAATAAAAACAAGTAAAAGAGAAAACAAGATGTACCAGAATCAATTCAAAAAGGAGCAGGAAGAAGTTTCAAGTTATTAACTCAGATCCCCTTACCCTATAAATCATCTGTGCATTATATGGTTCTGTATAAAGAAAATCCTAATATACAATGTATATTGATACACAATCACTAAACTGCAGCAATATACATTATAATGACACTATATACATAATCAACATTACAATAAATATATCATTACCTAACAAATGATTGTTGTAGATAAGCTTTATATATATATATATATATATATATATATATATATATATATATATATATATATATATATATATATATATATATATATATACTGTTATATATATAAAAAACACTACACCTTTGTGAGCTCGCCCTCCCATGTGGACCAACTTCCATAAGAGAGGTACTTTAGCTTATTAGAGGCAATTGTTGGCTGCCTGGAAACCACCGAGATGACTTCAGATGACTGTAAAACATGTAACCGCTTCTTTAGATTTATATATATATGTATGTGTGTGTGTGTGTGGGGGGGGGGGGGGGGGGGGGGTGAGAAAAATGCACTTTGGATGTAGAAAGCTATCTTAATCCTAATTTTTCTTTGAAAGAGGAGAGGTCTGGTTTATTTGGGAACTTTGTTGGGTTTGCATGTTTATTTTTTTTTGGTGGTTTGTTTTTACCGCAATCATTAGATATTTCTAATTTTCGTAGCCGACAGAAGGTGTAAGTTAACCCCAATTTAATTGCATTTAGCAGAAGAGGGTCAGAGGGCGTTAGATATGAGTTAACAGTCATAAATAAATGTCAGTCAGATTCTGCTCCAGGTTCTATACAATGTTGAGTCAGCTTCGGACATCAGTAACACCATAAAACCTTTAGTGTTATATCTACTTCTAGATTGAAGGTAACCACAAGCCAAAAACAACTAGAGAAGAATGTGAACCAGTATGGGGGGAGGGAACGTGTCTTCATTTCCTCTTTAACAAATGTTCAAACAGTCAGACTTTATATTTTTGCGATGAAAACTAAATGTTCCCACAAACGAGAGTGAGAACGCGAGATCAGCGTGTCTGGGGCCCCTCATCATCCATCGCCCCACTGTGACTGTCCCTTTAAGAATATGCACTTGCAGCCATTTTCTGCTCTTTGTGTAGGGTGGATTAGCACTGGGGCTGGTACTGAGCGAAACTAGAGCATCAATCGGCACAGAAAACGGAGGAGCAGGAACAGAATCGCAAACCCAGGAATCGTCGGCTTGCCGTCGCAGACCGCGACACCGCCCGCCCGCTCGCCCGCCTGTTCGTCGGCCAGACGGACATGCAATTTTCAGGTACGTGAGAAACGGAGCGATGGATGCAGAGGAAGATGAACGGGGGCTGGGGATGTGCGCTGGGTAGTGATGATGGCTGGAGACTGGAGTGGCTGTTTTTCAACACACCCCACCACCACCACCAACCCCTCACTCCGTGTTTGCTTTCTGCTTCTTCCTCGCCGCTCCGTGCGCGGAGGGAAAACATAAACCGACCCGCAGCCGGAGATGGAGGCGCGGATTTTTACGGTTACATGAACGGGATCCCCCCCCCACACACACACACACTCTCCTCTCTCTCCGTTAGCCTACATCGGCATCGTAGCTCTCACGCTGAGATGGGTGGGGTGAGGAGAGGGTTCCCGTGCAGCAAGTGCGCTCATGAATGATGGAGCACGTAAAGGCTAAACGACACCCTCCAGAGCTGGAAACAGCTCGAAGCGTTATGGAGTCCTCCGGATGTCTCGATTACGCATTCTCTACTCTCGATCACCTTTTAAATTTGATATCATTTCATGAATATTACATGCAATTGTAATGGCTTTACATGCAAACTCTGGCTTGTTCCCTCCACCCTCCTCCTCCTCCTCCGGCTGATCTCTTCAACCACCAGGCCGTACAATGCAGATGCTTTCAGGGCCATCACGCCCGGTGTTCGGGCCTGTGAACAGACAAGGTTCACCTGGCCTACTTCCGTATCATATAAACGCGTACATGAACTCGGCTGCTGCTTTTTACTTTATTTTAATTTTTTCATCCTACTGCCTGTGAATCTGCCTCTTATGCAAACCCTCCGAGCTGTAAACAAGCACTGTGTAAAGAGAGAGGAGCTGCAAATGCTTCTAGGCTTATTGTGGTGCATGCAAAAAAAAACACTCATGAGCTTTTCTTATTGATTCCAGTGGGGAAATTTAATCGCCATGGCAACACAAACAGGTAAAATAACGAGGAAAGTAGTAAAACACAATACTGAGAACAGCTCAGTATAATTGACATTGCATGTAAAATTACTCTTTTGTTGGTAAAATGGCTAACTGTGGGCAATGCTATGATGATATTTATCATATTAATAATAATAAAAACTCTAGTGATAGTAAGAATAATAAACAAAATTTATAATAGCTGGTCAAACAACCAGTTAGATTGCAACAGCCCATTCAATTTAGCTGCACAGATGTGATGGCGTTAACTTTCTGAGGTTCAAACCGAGCATAGGAATGTCAAAGAATGGAGATTGAAGTGACTTTAAACGTGTGATGATTGTTAACCCGTCACCCTACGATACCAGAATTTGGTGTTAAAAACATGAACGCTTGGATTCCTCGTTCCTTGTATCTGTCCTGGCGGTATAATGGTGCAAAGGATATTTTTTCTGCCATATTTTAGGGGACTTTGTACCATTAACAATTATTTAAATGTCACAATCTACCTGAGTGCTTATGCTGGTCGTATATTTGGCTGATCTCCATCCAAGTCCATGTATTAATTTAATTATAAAATAAATTTACCTCTCAGTCCAAATGTTATTTTAGCAGCAACAGGGCTAATTTCTGGTTTTTGATTAAAATCAAAATCAATGTGACTGAGATATTTTTATCTTTAACCTTTGTAAGACTACAATCACATTATCACGTTTCTACTCAAAATTATCATGCATTACTGACAATAATCAGTATTAGTGATTTTAGGTAAATTGAGAGGCAAAATGGATAAGTGATATGTCATTGATATGAAAACTATCCAAAATAAAAGGGAAGGAGACGTGTATATATATATATATATCATCGGTTGTAGTTGTTCCTGTTCCTGCTACTGTAAATAGAGCAAGTGGAACAAATTAAAAAACTTCTGCAAAATGACTGTGAGGATCAAATGTTTTAATGTCACCGTACCAGTTTTACGAAGCGGACCGTCACGGAGGCTGAGCTTATCCCGGTTACTCAAGTGATGTTCATCGATCGGAAAATGGCAGATCATGACAACATGGGGGCGCAGCTTGTCTTTCCCATGTCAGTGGGGCATGTGAAACATCCGGGGCAGACCAGAGTCCTGTACCTGCTTCCACTCTGCACACCACTCAGATGTTGATGTGATATGAGGAATCATCTGCTGGTTTTTCTTAAATACTCACTTCCTTTCAGGACGATGGGGTCATGCTCTGTTTAGTGCATGACTGCGTGTATATGCAGAGCTAGCCTTGAGGCGAGCGGGGTATCCCATTAAGGGGAGTGACACTACTGGCACTGACACACTTTTTCCCAGCAAAGCAGATGACTGTCAAATAGTCAACCAGAACATACAGCGGAGTTCCTTTCCCACCCCGACTCGTATTCAGTCTCTCGCTCTTTTTTTTGTGTGTGTTACTGTTACCTTACACAAGGTCTTGATATAACCTTAGTCACAGCGTCAGCTTGTCTGTGGTTGAAGAAATGGTGTTACTTTTACACCATTTTAAACATCAATCTAGTCGGTGAGATTTCTGGTTAGAAACTCGCTCTTTCTGTTGTCTGCTTTAGCTGTTCTTGCGTGATGCAGGCTGAGTTTTGTTACCAAGAGCCTGGAGGGGAATGAAGGGGCCCTTCTTCTTTTATAGGAATGTACATGCACACTGAGATGCACAGACACTAACTATTGAGCACAGTCTGGTATAGGGTGGGAAAGTTTATTCAGCCAAGCCAGGGTTTAGGCTGTGTCTGAATCCCCAAGCACAGATGGGACTTTGGTATCACTGAGGGTGTTTGTCAGCTGGACAAATAGTGCCTGGAGCTAGCTGCATGATACATGCTTTACTTTGTGTAATCTGTGGATAGTCAAATATAACTATGTAAAGTCTTAAAAGACACTGACAGTCTCTTTTAGTTTGCGTTAAAGGAGGAGTATTTTGTAAAAACAACCTTTTTGGACTTTACTTCATGTTGTATTGGTATTCCCTCCTCAAAAATATACCTGGAGTGTTGCCTTGATTCTTTCATGTCATGTGTGAGAAATCCTTTAATCTCCCGTCGGAACCATTCAGCTGTGCAAAACGCCTGGGTGGGCCAAGCGGCGGCTTCGAGGTCAAAGCTCCTCCTCGGAGCTGCAGTTTTCACGCTACAGAGTGTCCACCTCACAGAACAGCCCCCCCCCCTGCGACTCCCACACTCGGCTCCTGCAGACTAGCCAGCAGCAATTAGCAAACACCAGGTGGAACTGTGCATCAGCTGAGCTCATCATACGAGCTACTTACAGCTAAAACGGGCTGTCAAAGGGCTCATGGAGGAGCAATGTTTTGATACTTCCTGAAGGCAGAGTTTTTTAAAGAGACGGAGGCCCAATTTTAAGGCGTTAAATTACAAATCTAAATGTCTCTTAAGTGATATTTGATAGTCACTCCATCCTCAATTCTCACTCCTACAGTGAGATTAGAGACTGCCTTCAAAATGTGGGAGGGTGGAATGGCCTGCCCCCACTCCTGCCCTGACCCCCACTGAACAAGTGTTGATTGATTTGGATGTCGTCCCACAGCAGTGTGCGACCAAGCTGGTGACCAGCATGAGGAGAAGATCATCCCAAGCTATTGAAGGTCTGTGCAGATCTCCAACAGGCCGCAAAGGCAATTGTTTGTTAAATGGATAAACTGTTAATTTGCTCATTAAGACTTTAGTCGTCTGAACCAATAATCTACAGACCAAAAGAATCAAGCAGAATAAGCTTGATGGCGATAACCCCAACATCAACTGTGCTCCTTTAAAATTCACACACAGACATTTATATTTTTGTGTGTGTGTGATTCAAAAGATAAAACGAAGACATAGACGTTAGCTTACATCACAATCTACTCCCATCCCTGTAATGTTGGGCCTAATCTTTATGCAAATGAGCGCATCTCTCCCACTGGTACTTGAATGACTCAGTCATCTGGTTTTCGGCTCTGAACCACGTGGTTTACTTTGGCGTTTTACCCTTTGTGTTTGTGAGGTTTGACAGTTTGACTTGACAGGAAACTCCACCTACCTCCCATTAGCTTCGCTTGCCGATCATTCGTAGACATGCGCATAAGGGCGCGACCGACAACGTTGGCCACAGTGTGATGTAATATTCTCGTTGAGAAACACATCAAAAGACCTTCTTGAATATTTTCTGGGTCCTGTAAAGTTGCTTGTCAGCTGACTTTGATCTTTTTTTTTTTTGCCCTTCCTCTTTTTCTTTTCTTTGTGGTTTACCTCCTGACCCTCTGGCTCTCTTTGGACCCGGCCTTGAATATTAAGCTGATTATCAGCACTGTCTGCTCGGTCAGGCAAAAAAAAAAAAAAAAACCCACAGTGACATGTGATAAATGTGGGATGATTGCCAGAATGATAATTTGTTTCTTTTGTTGTACTTGGTTTTGTAGATGCTAAGAGTTAACTATAGCTGTGTGAAGACATGGTTATGTTTCCATATTTGTATAACACTCAATATTTACTGTAGGTGACAGAAACGCAGCTTGCTAAGGGTTTCAAACAAAAGAAAAAAAACCCCCACATTTGTCAGCGGGTCCGAAGAGCTTTGTGCGATGGGTGCGTTCAAATGTCATTCGTTGTCAGAGCCTTCCTCGCCTCTGTCAGATTATTGACATTTCCAGGTTCTGGCATTTCAAGAAGGACTTTATTTAACCACACAAGCCCAACGGGTAGGCATAAAAGGAAACGGCGAGGGGCCTCTTCCCCTTTTCTTGCTGCCCTGGCATGTTTGTCTGGTGTTGCCATAAAGTCAGGGAGGAAGGCGTGCAGGTGCAGGATGAACAGACAGCTGGAGGCCTGCGCAGTGCGTGAACGTCTCACAAAACGGAAATGAAGCCGTCTAGACATGTCAGGGGGAAATCTTGTGTGACTGAGAAGCGTCGTCTCTGCATATCTTCAGAACGGGAATAATGTTGTCCTTTTGATCCGTCAATCAAATGCCTCCAGTCTTGTTTTAAACAGTTTGAACAGCGGATGTGTGTTTTTAACTTTGTGTGTTTATAAAGCAATACTTAGAACCGCTTCATAACCATGAAGCTTCACTTCATGGTTATGAAGTAAAGATTAAGAGAGTTGCTCTTAATTTTGATTTTTAATCATTTGCGCTTTTGATAGTCTTCCAAATATAACCTACAATTTTCCCCTTCCTTATCAGAAGGGAGATGAGACGCAGGAAGTGAGCTAATCAGTAAACATTGTGGTGGATGAGAGACTTTTGACTAATTTTGATATGGATTCTAAATAGAGACAGACTGATCAGAATGGCCAGTAGTTTCTGATCTCCACTGTTTACTAGACCTATCAATTATTTTAGCAATCAACCTATCAGTTTGGTTTTTTTTGGCCGTGTGTGCTCCGGTGGCCAAGCGATGACATTTCATTGCCAATTTCACTTATGTGTCTTTGTGCAATTACAATATAATAAGTCTAAGTTTGATGATTAATTGATTAATCTGATTTTAAGAAATGGGCACATTCTGCTGATTTGTCATTTAGCCACATAATCCTCCTTTATATAATATTAGAAAGACATTAAACAATGCAAATAAGCAGTTCAGTTTTCTTTTAAATAAGAAAATAAACATTCTACTGTCTAAATTGCAACCGCATAGCATTTCTTTGGATTTGTAGGAGAGTATGCAGCTAAAAAAGCACTTCTGACATCAGCGTGTGAACACCTCAACCCTTTCTGCTTGACTTAACATCAGCACTGTTCAGACAGTTTAATCCTTTGATTGTTTTTTTGGATTAACCAATTAATAACCAAATTGCGAAAAATGCTGAATTTGAACCATTTGAATCTAATTCTATCTTGAATGTAAAATGTATATATTTATTTGCAACTTTGTGGGCGAATATTTCAAAAATTGATTCGACTTGATTTTTTTCGATTAGTCTGATTAATCAAACTCTACTTTCCTACCCTTCTTCAGATGAGCCATCATTATTTTTTTTTTACATTAGGAGCTTGCTGCATGTCGTGTGAGAGAGTAGTTGCTGTTAAAATCTGTTTTACTCAAGACCAGCAGATGCGAAATGCCATGTTAAATTGGCTGGAGAATCTTGTATTGGAAACTGATTGGTGCGGGTAGCATTACAAAATCACCTCTCTCTGTGTTTTTCCTAGCAAATGCAGACTCTTACTTTTTGATAATAAAGCCGCCAGAGGTTTGAGAGTGTGGAAGTTTGCTTTCTGGAGGGTGGATTTTATCCAGATTAAATTACAATTTACAACAAAAATGGACAACGAGTGGAAAAGCCGACTGCGACACGATGTTCCGTCTGAAGCTAGCTTGACTTTACACACTTGCTTTAAAGTACATCTGCTTCCCCAATTCGTCTTTGCAGTCCGCTCACATACCTACTTCAGTGTTTCCCTCTCAGACCTAGGTGTTGTTTGAGTGACGCCTTGTTACCATGACAACCCACGTGACGTTGGAGGATGCTCTGTCCAACGTGGACCTGCTGGAGGAGCTGCCTCTGCCGGACCAGCAGCCATGCATCGAGCCGCCCCCCTCCTCCATCATGTACCAGGTACTCCCTCGACTGTTTCTCGCTATGATCCTCCTGCTACTTCACACCGTGTCTATAACTCGACTCCGTTGTCTTCTTTTCTGCAGGCTAACTTTGACACCAACTTTGAAGACAGGAATGCCTTTGTGACCGGCATAGCCCGTTACATAGAGCAAGCCACAGTCCACTCCAGCATGGTGAGTTTAAGTGTTCTGCTACAAAAAATAATTTAGGGTGTCCACACTGCCTTACAAAGTCTGACATTTGTGTGTCCAAAATTTAGGTCTTAAAACGTCTTAAATTCGTTAAGAAAATGCACGTTGGCCTTAAATTTGATAATCACAGTTCTTAAATTTTGTTGTGGCAGGACTATTTGTTTAATGTAGGATTTAAAAAAAAAATTTTGTGGGACTTCTCTGTCAGGCAAAAGTTTGAGCTGCACGCAAACATCTTTCTGTCGCTCGAAGCGGTTGAGGCTAACTGCAACCAGCTGCTAATGTACCCCAGCTAGCTAGTTTTTTTTGCCTCAATCTTGGGCACAAAGCTGGGTTCACAGCTTTTGTTATGCTTGATTGTATTGCAGCGAGTTCCCCCAACTATTCCCAAACTGACAGTTTTTTCTGTCTTAAATTGAAAGTGGCATTAAAAAGTCTTAAATTTTATTTGTTGAACCCTGCAGATACCCTGTAATAACAGAAACAGGTTCTGACCTGCTGGCAGCCTTATTTCTTTTTTAAAAAATATTAAAATAACTGTGCTTCAGATTTAATAGTTTCTGTTCCTGTTTTCATGAACACAAAGCCCTCTGTGGGAAACAGCCTCACACTCGCAAAGGGAGCCTTGGTTTACTTGAACTGAGCATCATTTGGCACGTTTGTCCTCCTTTGGCTCATCCTGTTTCAGAACACACATGCACAAAACACACAGACGCTCACAAAGACACACTTCCCACTCACAAGTTGGTGAATTAGTAGTGCAACGGACCGCTAAGGCTCTCCCACCCCCCAATTGCAGAATGAATGGAGAATGTGATTTGACTAGCAATGAGGAGAGAAGTGGAGATTTATTTAACTTTACTTACTTGATCAGGAAGTGGAAATGAGGTTGAAGACTGTCAGGATGTGAAAACCCACGTACTTTTAAGAGAGGAAGCGATCTAACCTTGTTAAAATATTCATTACGAATGGGAACAAGTGACTCAGCTGATGGGTTTGACATAATGCCAAGTTGTTTGGTAGCTTTGTAGACAAATTGTTAAAAGTAAAATCACAAAAAACAACACATTCTATCGGGACTTTATGTGATACGCCAACGGAATGTGGTTTATAATTGCAAAGCAAATGGGAAAACTTCAGATTTCTATTTAAATAAATAAATAAGAATATGGACATTTTTGCAAGGCAGTGTAACCAGCCTTGCGCCGTCACTTATTTAATCAGAAGTGACGGTGCGGTTGCTTTGTATTAAATTAAATTTGCTGTTTTCTTTCTTTTTCCTCTGTTTGTGCAGAATGAGATGCTGGAGGAAGGGCATGAATATGCGGTGATGCTTTACACCTGGAGAAGCTGTTCCAGAGCCATTCCTCAGGTAAAAAAAAAAGATAAGAAAAAAAAAGAAAGTGAGCTCACTTCACACGATGAACCTCCAGAACCACATTTGGTCTGCAAAAATAAAAACAAAGCACGTGTTGCTGGGCTTATTGGGCACTCAAAACATTATTAAATCATGTCGTAACATGAGCATTCACCTTTCACACTTTGTACCATTTGGTGGCTGAATCAGAAACTTAGTTGCCAGCTGTGAGCTCAGGATCGGCCTTAACATATTTTGGGACAACACACCAGTGTTGAAAACCGGCGTATTGGCTTTTGGAAAGAAAACACTTTCCACATCACAGTTTACAGATACTTGAAAGACATTATTAAATATGAACATAATTGTATTTTAATCACAGAAAACCCCCCATAAATGTTTAACTAATGTTTACTAGAGAATAGTTTCGCTTTTTTCTTCTTTTCTTTTTAGATTTAAAGGAAGCTGCTTACCTGAACTCTGAAGCCAAGCTTGAATAATGGCGCCATCTTGTGTTTGTTAGGTGAAATGCAACGAGCAGCCCAACAGAGTGGAGATCTATGAGAAAACGGTGGAGGTGCTGGAGCCTGAAGTGACCAAGCTCATGAAGTTCATGTACTTCCAGGTGAGTTAGAGGCTCCGGTCTGATGTTCACATGAACCAATACAGAACAGTGGAGATAGTGTTGTTGTTAATTTAAAGGGAAACTGTCTCCCAAATGTATTAAAATAGTAATAAAAGAGAGTTATTTTGAACGGATGTTTTTACAGATTGATCCAGGTCAGGGGTGGCCTCACCTTTTTGCAGATTTTCAAAAAGCAGCACAGAAGTGTAAACAGTTGCACATCCAAATAAGTTTTTATCAACTGCTGGTGACATTAGTCGTTGCCGCCGAACAATAAAATGCGGCACACCAGAAATGCAATCTGTTCTACACAAACAGAGCACAGTAATGAAAACTGGATTGTCATAATATTGCATCCCACGCTCTCTGTGACTTTTCAGCCTCTCTGGGATGATTGTCTGTGTTGGACTCTACTGCAGTGATTAGCATATAAAGTGTGCATTCAGGAGCGTTGTCAATAAATGACAGATATTGCTTTCCAAACTGTTCGTGGCAGTATAATTGTTCCTCAGACTGATATTTTGATTATGCTGCATTGTGCAGTCTTTATTTAGAGTTCAATATATTCTTAAAAGTCAATATACTCTCTCAGTGGCTCTTTTTAGCATCAGCCTGCATTGCTGAACACACAAAATGCTAATGGAGCTGCCCAAGCTGCTGCTGCCGTTTCAAAATAAAAGCGCTGTTTTCCGGTTTTGTGTGCAGAATTAAAACTGAATGCATGTTTAAGTTCAAAACTCCCCTTCGGGACGCAGGCTGATGTTTTGTGTTTTCACAGCGGAAAGCCATAGAGCGCTTCTGCAGCGAGGTGAAGCGTCTGTGCCACGCTGAGCGGAGGAAAGACTTCGTGTCAGAGGCCTACCTGCTCACGCTGGGGAAATTTATCAACATGTTTGCGGTGCTGGACGAACTCAAGAACATGAAGTGTAGCGTGAAGAACGATCACTCTGCCTACAAACGGTACCGTCTGACGTATAACTGTCGTTATGTTAGCCGTGGGTCTGTTTTAGAGTGGTTTTTCTTTCAGTGAAAAAAAAAACGACGTTGTTCTCTTTTGCTGCCACTTAAGGGCAGCTCAGTTCTTGAGGAAGATGGCCGACCCTCAGTCCATCCAGGAGTCCCAGAATCTCTCCATGTTTTTAGCCAACCACAACAGGATCACTCAGGTTAGTGAGCGGCCTTTATTCATCATCTTCTGGGTGTCGATTTAAAAAATACAACTGGGGTTTTGGTGCAAAAGAAATGCTGTTGTTCAATACTACAAGAACATAAAATCTCACCAAGTCGTTTTGGCCTAGTTTCTAGTGGAAATATATCACTATACTTTAAAAAAAAAAAAAATCCAAAACTTAACTTGCAAGACATTTTTCAACAAAAATATTGGAGCTTGTTTTAAGTCAAGAATTATTTAATATCAATGAAAAAGTTTTAGATCCACTGGCAGAGACTTTGTGTTTTTGCAGCAACATTTGGCCTAGAGCGTACTCCAGATGGGGAAAAAACAATCTTTATTTAAATCTGTCATAATAATAAACCATCTGACCTGCTAAAACTTAAATTTAATAATGTCGAAACCCACTGGCAATAGAAAGCAGATAAAGGAAGACCTCATATTGGTGCTCTGCACTATAGCAGGTCTGAAAATTAAACAGCGCTCCGCAAATCAAGTTATCCTCTGCCTAAAAACTAGAAGAAAGCAGAGAAAAGGTCTTCAGGTCCTCACTCCAGAAGTTTATTATTTAATTTGAAAAGTTCAGGTCTGAAAAATAAATCTATGTTAAATTAGTTTTTACTTTCCCTCCAACCATTCTCAGCTGTACAAGAGTGGAAATAAGTAGTGTCTGTTGAACAATATTTGGGATTTGGAATAATAATATCTTAATTCAACAACCTTAAGCATCGGATGAATGAATAAAACTTGGAGGCGTGTGTAGAAATTTTGGTGAAGCGCTATTGCATAGTAACGACTGTGTCAGGTCATCTTTGAGTTTAATGATAGGATGAACGAGGTTGAGTATAAGTAGCAAAAGGGCAGATATTTTATAGTTTGCTGGAAATGCAGATTCAGAAACTTCAAATCATTCGAGAAGCCATGACAAGTGGTACATAGGGCCCCCAGGTACCAAGACGTGAACAAACATGGGTCCCTAAAAACGTTCAGGGTTTGATAAATGTCAAAACAGCAAAAGAAGGTTTCTGGTTGTATTGCCATTTTGGGAAAGGGGAATTCTGTGACTAGGTGAGCGAAGAATAGATCGATTTCTGAAAGTTTAAAAACAACCACCTTCTGTAAGGAAACACAAAATGTATTTTAGATCTCAACTTTACCTAAAACAAAAAATGATATCATTCGCTAAGCGGTTCATATGTATGAACTGTTTTTCATTCCATACATATAATATGTATTATATACATATTTGACTGTGGACTGACCTCTAAAACAGCAGGACTTGCGAAACGATGCAGTGACGTCACAGAAGTCGCTTAGTGAGTTTAAAGGTTCCTCAAAATGAGAAACACATCAACGTTTTGTGCATTTATTTCATTTCCCTTTGAGATCAATAAAATTCTTCTGCACAAGAAAATAAATACTTGTTCTGGGAATTAGCCTGTTTTTTTTTCTGGTTAGCATCTGATGCCTTTTCTGCTGTTTTTTTTTTTTCCTCCCCATAGTGCCTGCACCAACAGCTGGAGGTGATTCCAGGTTACGAGGAGCTTCTGGCCGACATCGTCAACATCTGCGTGGACTATTACGAAAACAAAATGTATTTGACGCCCAGTGAGAAACACATGCTGCTAAAGGTACTTCTTCATCTGCTTCCAACTAGGGCTGCGACTTACCATTATTATAGCCATTGATTATTCTATCGATTATTCTGTCAATTATTCTTTCAGTTATTCTGATGATTAATCGGATAAAAAGAAAACACGGCACATTTTACAGATTTTTCAGCTCAGCCCTTTCTGCTTAACTAGACATCAATACAGCGCAGAGCTAATCTGATTATTTTTTGATTATTGTTATTTTTTAAATAATTGGATAGCACAAGATGCTTAATGGAAGATTTGTTTTTACTGGATTTGAATCAGTTGAAGCTAAAACTGCCACATGAGGATTTCTTTTTATTCAATTTTACTTTTATTCTTTTTTTTTATTTACAGACAAAGTTATTATTATTGTTATTATTATTTTAAATGCAAGATATATGTGTAGTGCAGTTTTGACTTAATTACTGCTCTGAGTGTGTTCTTTCACAAAACAGCCTTTTTTGAGTCTACAGACTCCAGTAAATCATTTATCTATTACGAAATTAGTTGACGATTATTTCAATAATCGATTGATCCGATTAACTGTTTCGGCCCTGTTTCAAGCCTGTAACAAACATCATGAAACCGTCTAATCTCAAGCCTTCTGAGGCTTTTTTTTTTTTTCTTTGCATTTTGAACACGTCTCTTCCTAATGTTTGCCAGGTTATGGGTTTTGGCCTCTACCTGATGGACGGGAATGTCAGTAATATCTACAAACTAGACGCCAAAAAGAGGATCAACCTGAGCAAGATCGACAAGTTCTTCAAAGTAAGAATGTTTGGTGTTTTTGCTGGGGGTTTTTTTTTTTAGCTCGTCTCAGATGCAGAAACATGTCCAAATGTCTGTGTGGCAGAGGGTAAGATGTTCACTTGATGTGTTTACTCAGCTTCAAGTCGTGCCTCTATTTGGAGACATGCAGATCGAGTTGTCACGCTACATAGAGACGAGCGCTCACTACGAAGAAAACAAGTCCAGGCAAGACCGTACCGCCAACGAAACGAGACAAAAGTTACAGCTTCCCGTTGGCCTCGTTCAAAAATCCCATCTGCTCTTGCGTTTCCTTTTCCTCCATGCCCAGGTGGACGTGTACCCAGAGCAGCATCTCGCCGCAGTACAACCTGTGCGAGCAGATGGTGCAGATCAGGGACGACCACATCCGCTTCATCTCGGAGCTGGCGCGCTACAGCAACAGCGAGGTGGTGACGGGCTCGGGCCTGGACAGCCAGAAGTCGGACGAGGAGTACAGGGAGCTATTCGACCTGGCTCTGAGGGGCCTGCAGCTGCTGTCCAAGTGGAGCACGCACGTCATGGAAGTCGTGAGTGAAGAACCGGGAGGGGGGGGAATCGATGGCGTGTTCCACCGCAGGCAGAGAGAATTGCTTTTTTCTACCCAAATGTCGATATGTGTGTATTTTGAGACATTAGCTTCGTTTTGGTGGGGTTTTTTTTACCATTGATCTTTCCGACTTTGACAAAAGCATGGTTTTGTCTCCCGCAGTACTCCTGGAAGCTGGTGCACCCCACAGACAAGTTCTGCAACAAGGACTGTCCTGGCACGGCGGAGGAGTACGAGCGAGCCACACGCTACAATTACACCAGTGAGGAGAAGTTTGCCCTGGTTGAGGTTATTGCCATGATCAAAGGGCTGCAGGTAAATGTTTGGAAATCATATCTGTAAGCCAGGGGTCTGCAACCTGCAGTTCAGGAGACACAACTGGCTCTTTGGACCTTCTGCAGCTTAGAACTTAAAAACTTTGACTAAAAATGATGAAGAAAAGCTTAAAAAAATAGATCTAATAACACATGCATATTTCTGCTATTCCATGGAACTATAAACACCAGTCATTTTTCTTTAGGCCTATTTTTCTTGTTGCCAGGCTGGGAACTATGCAATTATCAACAACCCATATAAGAAAATGTAGGCATCATCTTTTTGAGAAAGCTTTATGTTATTCTTTATGAAAAACTAAGCTTGTGAATAAAATGGTTGCTCTTTAAAGTTTACAGCAGATTTCCTGAAGTAGATATTTATCAAAAACCATAAAATGTCTTTTTTCTAAAAGATTCGGTAATATTTGCAGCTCTAAAATCGGTTTATTTAGCTGGACTGAGGGCAAAAATGACTCCTTGGATTGTTAAGGAACCAGATCCCTGCTATAAAAAGTGCCTTGCAAAACTACTCATCCCCATTGAATGTTGTTGCATTTTGTCAAGTTGCAACCACAAAGCAACCTGTTTTGCTGGGTGCTTTTGCAATGCACTGTCTTTCAAGACATACAAATAAAAATATTACTAAATCAGCATTTTTGTTTATCCTCTCTGAGTAGATCATTTGTAAAACCAGCTTTCACATACAAGCTAATTCCACACACAAATAGCCAATATTCTGCATATTTCAGTTTGATTCTTAATTTAAAAAAAAAACGTATATCTTTTACTCCACTTCATAATCATGCATTACTTTGCTCAGAAAATCCCAGAAAAATACTCCAAAATTTGTGGTTGTTATGACAACAAGCCAAAACAGATCAAATAAGCTGAGTTTGGGGTCAGGAGTCTTCAGCGGCAATATGATTCTGTGTCTTGTACTGTGCAGGTTCTGATGGGTCGCATGGAGTCCGTCTTCAATCAGGCCATCAGGAACACGATCTACGCGGCGCTGCAGGACTTCGCTCAGGTTACCCTCCGGGAGCCGCTGCGCCAAGCCGTACGCAAGAAGAAGAATGTTCTCATCAGGTTCCTGAAACGACAAAATCAATACCTCTTCTAACGACTCTGAACAATAATTCAGCAAATAAACTGTTCTATCTGCACCAACTCCTTTTTTTCCGTAGTGTCCTGCAGGCCATTCGAAAGACTGTCTGTGACTGGGAGGGAGGAAGAGAGCCGCCAAATGACCCCTGCTTGAGGGGAGAGAAAGACCCGAAGGGTGGGTTTGACATCAAGGTGCCTCGTCGAGCAGTGGGACCCTCCAGTACACAGGTGAAGAAGATTCGTCTCTATTATTTTTTTGGAACGTCTTTATCTGCTGGCTCTACCCTGCGATAAAACAAAGCATTCTCAGAAGATCAGTAGGATGTAGGATGTCACTTGCTAGATTATTCTTGGCCCAATTTGGGAATTCCTCAAAGCTCTAAGAACTGCAGTGCCGTGTGCATGGCAGAAGGCAAGACAAGCTTTTTTATCTGAATCAAGAGGAAAAAAAAACATAGTTGGACAGATTTTTTTTAAATGTGTGTTTTTTCTGCAGCTCTACATGGTACGCACCATGCTGGAGTCATTAATAGCTGACAAGAGTGGATCTAAGAAAACTCTTCGCAGCAGCCTTGATGGACCCATAGTGGTGGCCATAGAGGACTTCCACAAGCATTCCTTCTTCTTCACACACCTGCTTAACTTCAGTGGTGAGTTGAAAGCACAGTGTAGACTTTAAACAGGCCATTATTTTAGGACGTATGTCTTTGCTCTTTTATATTTTTGACAAAAGTTTCCACCAAAGGTTTTTTCGGCCAACATTTAGTAACCCCTCTCTGTTCTGTCGTCTTCTCCTTCTGCTGAACAGAGGCCCTGCAGCAGTGCTGTGACCTGTCCCAGCTGTGGTTCAGGGAGTTCTTCCTGGAGCTCACCATGGGCCGCAGAATCCAGTTCCCCATCGAGATGTCCATGCCCTGGATCCTAACCGACCACATCCTGGAGACCAAGGAGCCCTCCATGATGGAGTAAGACGAGCTCACTGTTGCACTCAGCTCCAGCCTGTCTTTTGGAAATAAGCCGGTAATAACAACTTCCACCCCTTCCTCTTCTAGATACGTTCTGTATCCTCTAGACTTGTACAACGACAGTGGCTATTATGCTCTGACCAAGTTCAAGAAGCAGTTCCTGTACGACGAAATCGAAGCCGAGGTAAGGGGCAACGGCAAAAGATCTAAATCCAGACAAATCGGTAAAGACTCCAAACCTTCATTGACTTTTGCCTCTTCTTAGGTAAACCTCTGCTTTGATCAGTTTGTGTACAAGTTGGCAGACCAGATATTTGCCTACTACAAAGCAATGGCCGGAAGGTAATATTAACAGCACTTCATAAAGATCCGACAATCTTTGTAAGCTTCCCCTAAATACATTTAGGTCTTCTCTACAGTGTCCTCCTAGACAAGCGCTTCAGAGCGGAGTGTAAAAACTACGGCGTCATCATTCCGTACCCACCGTCGAACCGCTACGAGACGCTGCTCAAGCAGAGACACGTACAGGTACGTGGAAATCGAAGATGCGTTGCTCTTACGTCGGACGGCAATTGTTCATTTTGAGCCTGATTTACCAGTTTGACTGTGCATCTTTCAGCTTTTGGGCCGATCAATTGATCTGAACCGCCTGATCACCCAGAGGATCTCAGCCGCCATGTACAAGTCGTTAGACCATGCCATCAGCCGCTTTGAGAGTGAGGACCTCACGTCCATAGTGGTAAGAAAGCTGAGAGAAGTTTGCTCGTTGCTCTTGCATCATGCCTTCTCACGCCACTCCCTTAACATCTGGCCAGGAGTTGGAATGGCTGCTGGAGATCAACAGGCTGACCCACCGGCTGCTGTCCAAGCACATGACCCTGGACAGCTTCGACGCCATGTTCCGCGAGGCCAACCACAACGTTTCGGCCCCCTACGGACGAATCACTCTCCACGTCTTCTGGGAGCTCAACTTTGATTTCCTCCCGAACTACTGCTACAACGGATCCACGAATCGGTCGGTTTACTCGCACATCTCTTCAGATTTCTTATTGGCTTCCACCTCTCTGTGTTTAACTTTTTTTTCCCCCCCTCTCTTCTCAGCTTTGTACGCACAGCTATTCCCTTCACCCAGGAGCCTCAAAGAGACAAACCAGCCAATGTGCAGCCTTATTACCTGTATGGGTCCAAGGTAGGTTGACGTTCCGTTTTGTTTTGGCTGTGTTCAGAAGAAAGTAGCTGAGACTTACATTGTCTTTTGTCTCTCTCTCTTTGCTTTTCTTCTCAGCCTCTGAACATTGCCTACTCCCACATATACAGCTCCTACAGAAACTTTGTCGGCCCGCCTCATTTTAAGACCATCTGCCGCCTCCTCGGTTACCAAGGCATCGCTGTAGTGATGGAGGAGCTACTCAAGATTGTCAAAAGCCTGGTATTTTATCTTCTTTGTTTTTTCTCCACGCTTACAAACACATCTCTTCCCCCTCAATGTTCTGGGTTCTAAAGCTTATTACCCTCTTCTTTCTGTGCACTCTCTGTATTCTTTTTCCTGCTGTCGTCTATAAATCTCCTCTTGTCACTTTGCAGTTACAGGGCACCATTCTGCAGTATGTAAAAACTTTGATAGAAGTCATGCCCAAGATCTGCCGTCTGCCACGCCATGAGTATGGCTCCCCAGGTGAGCTGAATTAGCTGTAACCAGTGGCGGTTTTTGATGAGGGCAATATGGCTCACCGTCCAGGGCGCCACCCCATCAGGGGGAGGCGTGTGTACTTGAGTGTTCAGTCAACAGGGAGTGGGACTCTGTGTTGTCACAAAAAATATGGTCAGACACAACTTCAGTTTTATGAAAACTTTCTTAAACAGACTGTTCCCTGCGGACAATTATAAAAATTGAAAAAAATGCTTTATCCTTAGAGTTTCTTTCTGGAGCATAATTGGATAATTTGTTACATAACTACATTTTTTATGTAGTTATGTAACAACTACATAAAAAAGCAGTTGTTACTACATTTTTAAACCTGCTTAAACCATACTTTAAACCTGCAAAGTACTTGCAGGTTTACTTTGCAAACCTGCAAGTATTCCCAAGTGTCAAAGAGGTAAACAAACTTAAAATAAGCAATGAAAACAAGACGTTTTAAAGCTTTATGAAGCGAGTGCCTGGTTTATTGTGAAACGTGCAGACAGTGAATGGAAGCAGCTGAAAGTCTCTATTTTATAAATATATAATAAATCCAGGTGGTTTACTGTTGAGAGTTTAATTGCATAATTGTAATATTGTAGTTGTCAAATGTTTATTCCAAAGACACATGCTACTTGAACTCTATAAGGTTGTATTGTGGTCTCACTCCAACTTATTATCATCCGCTACATGTGTAACATGTGTACCTATCATCCGCTACATGTGTAACATGTAGCGGATGATAGGTAGGTAAATAGGTAATAGGTAAAATGCTCCTGCTGCCGTCAAACTCTCTTGTTCACTCATATTATCTCATTGTCTCGGCTACCTACTTTTGCATAACCAACATCCACATCTACCTTGGTGGTTTGACTGCTGACTTCTCGAGAGCTAGCTGCCCTCCCAGTGACTGTATTTATATTTTTGATCCATCATCACTACACATATGATTGTGCTACTTTTGTAAAGACCCGAGGCCTGCCTCTGAAGTTCTTTTCTGTCAGATGAGTTCACTTTGAAACCTGCTTTTACAAACAGAAAAGGTTTATTGTGATCAAATCTAAATCTAAGGATTTGGCCCCAAAGTATGACAGAATTTGCTACTTAGGCGATACTCTTATGAGATTAGGTCGTTACTTTGACAAACATAATATCCATTGAAGTAAAAAATAATTTAGTCTTTTTTGTTCAGCACAAAACCATATGCATATGCTTACTCAGAATGTGTTATTCAACATCTCCTGGTGTTACATCTTAGTATTATTCCTGACCTGCTTCCATGTCTTTATCTAGACTTCTAGTGCAGATGTCAGTCAGATGGATTATCCGTATAAGGATTTAGTAATCTGTAGATTACTGATGTTCCTCACCTCGAGCTCCTGAACTTACCTCACAGCTTATGATGTTATTGCCATTTGTTAATGATCCTTTTGCCTCTGATGCTCTCTCTAAATGTGGGTCAGAACAGCCGTACGAACCGGTTGACATCATCCCGATTTAACCCGGAAATACCTGATTAACAGGCGGCTCGTGAGGTTACACTAGACACATCATGATTAGAAATACCTTATAGTGTTGAGTAATATACGGTGCTGCAAAAAAACATATTTGGCCTCTTAGATATTTCTTCTACTTTTCTCTTTTAGTCCTACTACAATATTTCAGATGAAAATAAATAATGGAGACAGAGATAAATGGACCAAATACAAAACCCAGTGTTTCAGTGATCATCTCAGTTAAGAGAAAAAAGTTTTCAAACAAAACCTGGAATTATCTTTAATTAGTCATACTTTTTGATTCGGTTTCACTAATTATTCCGAGATCTGCAGAATCAGTACATCTGTTAAAAAGAGCCAGCTTACAACATGAAGTAGGCAAAAAGACCTAAAAAGAAAATCAATTTTCTACAACTTGATACAAAAACAAAATCAGTAACAGGTGAATAACAAAGTAATTGAAGTATATATTATTTTGGAAGAAGTTTTGAAGCAATTTTGGGTTCAAAATTTTGAACCCAAGACTTTGTTGCTGCAAGGCACCAGCCCTGATGTTTTATTTTTGATATTTTATTCATGAAATTTATTTTTTATTGACACTTAGGAGAATTTAGAGACCATTTGACCTAACAGTCATATGAATTCAGACAGAGCACCAGAGAACAAAGGAGATGATTGTTGATTTTAGGAGGAACAGGATTAAATCAAACCCAATTTCCATCATGGGAGAAGAAGTGGAGGTGGTTGAAGAATATAAACACCTCAGTGTTCATCTGGACAACAGACTGGACCGAGACGCAACAGTGAAGCGTCTATAAGAATGGACAGAGCAGACTGGAGGAAGCTAAGATCCTTCAAGGTTTGACAGTCATTGTGGTTGATGGCTGATATCCATCGCCTGTATCTTTCCTTATTAAAAATTAGCAATAAAATTACAAGTTTGGTTTCTATCCTTGTTTGTTTATGCAGCCAACCACGCAGCATCCCATGACCATTTTTAAATTGAAATCAACTAAATAGAAGCGATTTTAGACAGGTTGTTTTTTGACTGGCTTTAATGCAGATTTCCTAAAGGTTTCGTGAATGCATTTTCTCCTTCCTGCCATTTCAGGCATCCTGGAGTTCTTCCACCACCAGCTCAAGGACATCATTGAATACGCCGAGCTGAAGACGGATGTCTTCCAGAGCTTAAGGGAGGTCGGAAACGCCATCCTCTTCTGCCTGCTCATCGAGCAAGCTCTGGTAAGGCATTTCCGTCGCCTGCCTCCACCTCCCTCTAGCTAATCTGCTGTAATGACTTCCTCGTGTGCTCTCCCCAACTCTTCTTGTGATTACCTGTGCCGGGTGCCTGGAGGTTTCTGCTCGGTTTATAACGTCGACTGTCTCCGTGTAAATCAAATGATGCGATCGAAAACTGTCAGGCTTCTGGGTGTGTTTGCTGTTTGATCTTTGATGGGGGTTTTTTGTCTGAAACACAACTCTATTTTTCATTACACGCTGGCAACTACCACAGGTGGTAAGGATTTAGATTTTGTTGATATTAAAATAACACAGAGACCATTTTTGTTTAATTTATTAATCACTTATTATTTTTTTAACATATTAATTAATTTGATTCATTTTATTGCACATATAACTTCATTTCCAATCAGCCATGGAAAAAAAAGGACTGAGATTTTCATAATCTACAACAAAGTGAAAATGTTTAGGGCATGCATCATGACCTTGTTTGTCCTTGTAAACGGGCTTATAATCACAAGGCTTAAAATCTCAATGTCTTTGTCTTCCATGGAGGAGGTGACTCCATTCTTCTGGTTGGTTGTTGACTCAGTCTTGTGTTTTAATTCTTCAGTCCTTTCATGCCTTGTTACTCATGTTTTTCTCAGTATGATTTCACCCCTTCTGTGTGACCGCACTGACTCAGTGTGTGTGTGTGTGTGTGTTGCTTTGGATGGTATCCGAGTGAGTTGGTTTGTTTGTGTGGGTGTCTGATTTTCATCGTTGCATGACTCTCTTCTCATCCACTACAAGATGTCACTTTGTCGCATTTAGTTTAATTGCCGTCACTAACAGTCACCTTCACTTTAGTGTTGTCTTACGTATTGTTGTAACCTCACATTGAGTATTACAATAAATCATTGTATATTCATTTAGTGGTTAAAAATTACAGCTTTTTAGGGTGTTTTCGGTAGACTCTGTTTGACTGAGGAACAAAATTGCAAACAGCTGTTACATTTTTTTCAGCTGGTGCGGTTCGGTTTCACACTGCACCATGTCAAACGAGCTGAACCAATTGAAAAACCTGTTCACCCTCTCGCCTGTAGTGGCGCTGCCCCAAGAACCACTGGGAAAAAAAGAACAACATAAAAACCTCTGAGCAAGACACTGAGCACAACACCAAAAAGTATCATTTTTACAAAATGACCTATGTCACAAATATTGGCACCCCTGCTATCGAATGTGTACAAATCTACTTTTGCCAACAGGGCAGCACTTAGGATGTTAAGTCCATTTGAATCGAACTCCAGTTTGTTTGCCTAGAAAGCCTGGCTGCTTTGGGGAGGTGTGACTGAGTAATCGAACTCTGATGCAGACCAGAAAAACAAACTCTGGTCTGCCTACAAACCTTGGTCTCGACTTGGTTGAAGTGACCTCTGGAACTGGAAACTAACATAAGCAGAAAGTGGACAATAGCACAGGGTATTATGGGCAAATATAACCAAAATAAACGCAAGAGTCTGGCGCTAGCAGAAATCATAGGTTGTGGTCTTTTGCTAAAGACTACAAAGAAATCCTAAAAACTCTAAAATATGACGCCACTACATTTTTGTTACCATCTTGTGAAGAGGGAAGTTGTCTTCTTTCGAGGTTTACGTGTCGTTTTTTTCAGTAGTTCTTGTAGCGCTACCACAGGCGAGATGGAGAAAAGGTAGAAAGCGAATTGCACCAGATGTAAGTATAATATGTGTTTCAATGTTGGTCCCCAATCAAAGCGAGTCTGCCCGATTACCGGGTATGAAAACACCCTTAGTCTCTTATGGCCTTTCACAAGGATAAAAGTAGAGAAGAGCAATTTGGATTTGCAATACTATCTGCATGTTTTCAGTAAGTGACAATAAAAAGTATTTTAAGAAAATAATCAGTCATTTTGGCATTACATCTATCACTACATAGAGATACAAACTCATAATTCTCTAAAAAGAAAGCATACACATTATCAAATAACCTGACTGCAAATAACCTGTTAAAAAACATGAGTTATTGGGGGGAAAAAAACATCCACATGTAGTATATGTTAATAATTTAGTTAAACTAAAATACATTTTAAAAAACGTTGGCTGTCTGGATCCAGGGTAAGGCTGTCAGAGAAGCAAAGTGAGTTTAATTTGTGGCTTAAAATTTCCTATTACATTTTGCTTGACCCTTAGTCCCAGGAGGAAGTGTGTGACCTGCTTCATGCTGCCCCCTTCCAGAACATTCTTCCTAGAGTCTACATCAAAGGTAGACTGAAATTTCAGATGACTCACGGTTTTCCAAATTTGGGGAGATTACTCCTGCAGTGTGTGGATGGCCACTCAGAGCTCTACTTCTTCTGTAACTTTCGGTGCTCTGTGACACTCAGAGGGGGAGCGACTGGAGGTGAGGATGAAGAGGCTGGAAGCGAAGTACGCCCCTCTTCACCTTGTGCCTCTCATCGAGAGGCTGGGAACTCCTCAGGTCAGTGTAATCCCTTTTTGTCTGGGCTGAAACAAATTTTTTTTTTCTACAAATGTGTGTATTTCCATCCATTTTTTAAAAAGAAAGTTCTTTTTCTTCTCTTTAAACTCTAGCAAATAGCCATCGCGAGGGAGGGGGACCTGCTGACCAAAGAGCGCCTCTGCTGCGGCCTCTCCATGTTCGAGGTCATCCTGACGCGCATTCGCAGCTTCCTGCAGGACGCCGTATGGCGCGGACCCCCGCCCACCAACGGCGTGATGCACGTGGACGAGTGCATGGAGTTCCATCGCCTGTGGAGCGCCATGCAGTTTGTCTACTGCATCCCCGTCGGCACACACGAGTTCACAGCGGAGTGAGTAGCATCTGGCCGACATCTGCGCAGCACTTTGAAGAGTTTTGCTTCCAGGTGGGAGCTGTCAGGAACATGAGCTGCTAATTGTGATAATGTGAAGGAACTTTAATGGTAGAAGTTGTTGCATAAAGATCAAGGGCGCGGTTTTTCACGCTGACATAGCAGTCGGCCTGCTGTGTGTGCCCAAAGTAGGAGCAGAGGTCCAGACAATTGGAAGATTCAGTCAAAAATGACAGATTGTTGTCAGACTGTATTAGAGGGAAAATCTAAGGCAAAGTTTATTCTGAGCAATCAAATTATCTGCATTAACAGCTAGAAATTAGATTTAAATTTAGATGAAAGATCATTTTGTAAGGGTGGCTTCCAGCGTGAATCCTGCAGTAAACATGTTGCGAATGCATAAAAATAAATAAATTCTAAAGTCTCTTTATTCTGTTTTCGCAAACACTCACTTAAGCTTCATCATGGCATCAAGTCATGGCATTTTAATATAGAGCAATCTCGCATCATTAGATTACATTACTAAACAGGAGAGCACAGCTGAAAGCTGAGAAAATAGATTGATTTTACTAGCTCCATAGTACCTTCTGTTTGGAAGAAAATGCTCTGATAATAGTATTTACATAAATTGTTTAAAATCTGCATAGCTTTTTTTTTAAGTTACAATGTCCACGTAAAGATTTTTTTTTTTTTCCATGATATGTCTTTGTATAATTGTTTTAATTGATTTAGCTGGATATCTTTATTGCTCCAGAAGTGGGATTTCTTTTAACAAGCTGTCTTCTTGCTCTGCCAAATCCTGTGACAGTTACAAGAACATCCTGTCTCTAAAAAAAAAAGCACGCTTGTAGCTGTATTTTTTTAAAGATGTAAAAAAATAAATAAATAATTTATAATAAGTTAACCTGGAACTTTTAAATCCAACTCTGTTAGCTGTGAAGCAGTGTGTTGCTGTGTGTTGAGAGAACATGCATCTGCTATATGACTAAGAATGTAACACTTTTTGCTTAGCTTTATAAAACTGAGGTAGTCCGAAGAAGCTTTCTGCATGGCACTGGTTAACTCAGAGGACTTGCCTAATAGTCTAAGCACTGGTATGTTTCTCTGTAATCTAAATGATACCAGACGTCCTTAACTACTGCGTTTAAAATGTCTGTCCTTGTACAAAGAGCTCTAACTCCCCAGAGGGTGAACTATAACAAACCATCTGGTGTGCCAGGTTAGGAAGACGGGTCTCAGGCTGTGCTGAGAATGAATGTTTTTAGAGCCACTTTTGTTTTTGATGCATTTTCCCTCCTTCCTTCCTTCAGTTATGTGCTTTCTTTGGTCTATTTCATGAAACAGAGAAAGTAAAGTACTGATTGATGTGCATCAGAGAGCGGATCAGCCCGAGGCGAGCGGATGTGTTCAAACAGGCCTTCAAAAATCCATTCAAACCGGTCAATGCAGAAATGCTGGCGAAATATTTTTATTCATAGGCAACTGTCAGGCTCAGAGGCGAGACGTTGTGAACACAGTTTGTACGCACTCGGGATCGCATTAGTTTGCAGAAACTCATCTTGTGTTTTGTGTGCACCTTTCCTTCCAGGCAATGCTTCGGGGATGGGCTGAACTGGGCGGGCTGCGCCATCATCGTGCTGCTCGGACAGCAGCGCCGCTTCGACCTCTTCGACTTTTGCTACCACCTGCTCAAAGTCCAAAGGCAGGACGGCAAAGACGAGATCATCAAGAATGTGGTGAGTGCACGCCATCCACGGCTTTAGAGGGCTTGTAAATGCACACTGTATTCTTCAGATTTTATTTGTTAGATATTTTTTTAAATCATGTATCCTTTACCATCCTCTTCACTATTATTCTCCACATAGTTGTGATGTATCACATAAAATTGCAAACATAAAATAAAATTGCCCGCCTTGTATCTATCTATCTTCAGGGTTTGCAAATTATTAAACTACCAAACAGTGATTTTAGTTGCCTGGAATTCCTACTTAATAACTGTATTATGTATTATGCTGTATTATAAAAGAAAAACAGTGAGAATGTGTTTTTTTTTCTTGTCTTTATGTTGGGAACCTTCAGCTTTTTTATAATAACAGCAGAGACGATGTGCAAGAGAGCAGTAGCTGAAAAACAGCATCTTATTAATACTTAGGCAAATGTTCTTAACTTCTTCTTTCACATTAGCTTTAGTATCTTACATTAGCGATTAGCGCTGCTAGCATTACATCACCGTCAGTCTCCACGTGTCTATAGATACTTACCTTAATTTTGTTTCCAAGGCTGCCAGAATTTCCAAATCCAGCCTGACCTGCTCAGAACATAAAGAAGAGCAACTTTACAGCCTTCCTGTTATTTGATCAAAGTATTGCTCTCTCTCACCCTCTCGAAGCCTGACTTATAGCTTGACATGTCTTAGAAAATATAGTTTACTTTTAAAAAACTTATTTCATCTCTGTGTTTCCTCTGACTTCATATTTAAACACCTTGCTAATTCTCAAAAACATTTAACTTTGAGACTTCTTGGATTGTAAAATAAATAATACAATTTTCTCCCATTATTAGTGACAAAAAGCAAAAAAGTTCCAAGGGATATAAATGCTTTATTATTCAAGACCACCACTTGTGCTTTATTGTTTTCCTCCGCAGCCACTGAAGAAGATGGCAGACCGCATCAGAAAGTACCAGATCCTCAACAATGAGATATTCGCCATCCTCAATAAGTACATGAAGGCGGTGGAGACAGACAGTTCCACTGTGGAGCACGTTCGCTGTTTCCAGCCCCCTATACACCAGTCCCTAGCTACCACCTGTTGAAAAGGAAGAGCCTTGAAAAGATAGACATACTCTAAAAACATACTCTCTCCCATACGCACATACGTACATGCATACATTCCCTCCTTCAGCTGTGATGCTAAACTCTGCCTCACCACAGCAGCTTTCAGAATCCACTGACAAATTCATTTAAAATGCGACTGTCTTTACATGCTGAGGTGAAGTGGACCAGAGCAGAAGTTGAACTGTACATTCACATCTTTTTTTTTTTTTATTTTATTTTAGATTATTTTTCGTGTGGCTCTCACTCTCGGATTCATGCATGCCTTCTATTATTTTAGCTGCTGAGTTTTGCATTGGACCACCGACGTATTGGATGGATTAAAGTAAAAAAAGAAAAAAAAAAAACTGAATCTGAAACAAAAAAATCTGCAATGAAATTTAAACGCAGTGCTTATTCAAACTAGATTGCTAAACTAAACCGGTCTGAATCCATTCACTCATCTGTCTGCATCCATCTCACGGGGTCTACCGGGATTCTTCTACCGGGATTCTTCTGATCGACCCAATCATTACTCCTTTCACACTTTGCCTGCCTTCTTTGATTTGCAGTATTCACCTTTGCCTCCTAACAATCCAGCTTTGTTTGCTGCAAGTTCCACTGTAAAATTTCACTGTTTGGAGAAAAAAAAAAAAAGAAAAAGACAAGTGAAGTGTTGAGTGTTGTAATAGTCCTTGTTTTAAACTGTTATTAATACTTTTAGTTGACACATTCTTGGTATAATACTTGCCTATCTGCTATTGACTGGAAACCTCAATTGTTATTTTAACCCCTTCCTTTGTTAGTTGGAAAGATTTTTTATATTCTGTAAATGAACTTGGTGATATTATTTACAATTTTGAAAAGAGATATTCATCTGAAAAAAAAAAAAGGTTTGCGTTTTTTAATGAAAAAATACTGAAGAAACAAGACCAGACAAATACCTCTAGGCTGTATGAAGATCAACCTGTTTTAAGTGTGAGTGGATGAGCAGACGCATTAAATACACTGTTACAATAAAGGAAAAATAAAATCTTAACTAAAACTGAATTAAAGGGCAGTCTTCTATATAGAGTCAGTATTTACTATTGTTGAACTTTTGGTTTACCTTAGCAGTGTTATTAAAATATGCAAATTCCCACTTTTGTTTCATATAAAGGAAAAAGACAAATGATTCAGAATGACCACTTCTCAAACAGCCATGTGATCTGTTTCTGCTCCGTTTTGACAGAAGAAAGTTTCTTTTGTAAAACCCAGTGTCTTTTTATTCTATTTATTCAACTTATTGTTCATTTAAAGGTTAATCTAGTTAAAAATTAAGGTACCAATGTATCATGTCTAAACTTCAGCATGGCAGATGTAATTTATTGTCATCGGTGGCTCCATTTGTGACATGAGGCTTTGTTTATGATATGGTTGTACAAGTGAAAATGTTTTGAAGTAAAACAACAACAAAAAAAAATGGATAAAGGAATATAAAGTGTACAACAATGGTCCTGCAAAAGGATTTGAACTTATGTTGTATTTCCATGAAATAAAAATGTTTAACTTAAAAAAAAATCTTTAAGTGTGCTTTTTTGTTCTGTACGGCTTTACATGTCAGAAAATATGACACTGACATTTGTCTTTGCGTTGGAAAAGTGTTCAGACAAATTTAATTTGTGGTTAAAAAAAAAAACAAAGGACATATATCAACTATTTTATTTAACAGCTGAACATTCTGGCTTTTTAACACTGTGTAGATAAAGTAAAAAGGAATACATTAGGACCGGTTTAATTGTGCAAGTTTGGTTTCAGCTGAAAATGCTTGCACCACTTTCTAAGTGGTGCAAGAAAAATCAATAGAAAAATCAATCAATAAAAAATCACCTGGGATCAGTCAACTGCTGTGTTATGTTACTATGACATACTTTATGTCACAGTGTAGCTGATTTCAAAGTTCTAAAACGACAGAGATACTAAAAACACTCGGTGAATCTATAATGTTTTCTACTATATTTAATTTATTACGGTATGTTTAAAATGCCAGTTTGTTTTGTTTTGAGTTGTTCCGTTCGTTGAGCCAGTTTTTCCTTCCGAGGATTTGGGACCGATTGGCTGTTGACCAACGTGCGTCATCCAGTAGTTTAATTCCTATTGGACACGCAGGCGGAGGCTTACGTCCGACGTCGTTTTGAAAATTCAGCGGCGGAGCTGTGGCGTCTGTTGTTTATTTTGCCGCTGTCGGAGCTGCTCGGCGTTGTTTTTCGAGGGCTGTTTGAATTTTCTAAGCTCTAACACAAAGTGGAATAAAAACATGTCATTTTCAAGAGCCCCTTTGAAGAGATTCAACGAGCACATAGGTGAGTGACTTAAAAAAAAAAACCCTCAAAGTGCTAGCAGCGGCTGGTGGGGGAATTATCCACTTAGGTTGTTTAATGCTAAGTAGCTTAGCTGAAATACGTAGCTAAGGGTTAGCGTTAGGGTAGTAGGGCTAATCAAATATTAAAATGATCCGGGTATGCGTGCTGTCTTGTTAAGTTAATTGTTGGATTAAAACGAAACTCCGATTCAAGGCTTACAGCAGCTAAACTGTAATGTTGTTTGTAGGGTGCGCCCCTCCACCGGGGTCCTATGATATTAAGTCGGAGGATGTGAAAGGAGCTGCTTCCTTTAACAAATCTGACAGATTCAGAGCCACCAGGGCAGGTATGTTGATCTCGTGCACACACTTTGACCATAGATGGTGTATCTGAAGCTGAAAGATTATTTTGTGACACTTATTTTCTTCATTTGTGTCCAGCTGCTGGAGCTGATCTACTGCCTCCATCGCCTTCCAGAGGCGTCTTCATCTCTCCTGTCCGCAGGACTTTGTCAGTCGATGGACTTGTAAGTTTAGTTACTTGAACTTCTTCTACTGAAACTGAGAGGGATCTTTACTGTCTTTAGAATATAATTTCGTGCTCTTTTCTAATTTTACACAGACTACAGGGTCAAGTGACAAAAGAGAGGGGAATGGCATGACATTTGAGAAGAAGCAGCTGAAACTGTTGGAAAAAGAGGTACGCTTTATGAACTAAGCATTTCTGAATGAATGTAAAAGTGTTTCAGTGGTTTTTCTTTTTTGTTTTTGTTTTTTTTGGCCTCTAGCATACCATCAGTACTGTCCAAATCAAAACTTTAGACAAATCTGTTTACAGATCCGCTCGCTGGTTCAGCAGCGAGGAGAGCAGGACCGCCGTTTGCTGGCCCTGGAAGATGACCTGAAGAAGTCTGAGGCCAAGCTGCTTGCTGCGGTTAGAGAGAAGACGGGGCTCTCTGCCAGCGTCGTCACGCTGGCAAGACAACGAGCCGAGCTCAAGAAAGTCAACGAGTTCCTGAAAAACAAGGTGCGGTTTTTGCCTCGGCACTTGTAACTCCTCAAGTTGTGAGGAATTTTTAAACGCTGCTGCATGAAAGATGTCATCTCATCTTTATTTAGGTTTCCGCTGATGCTACTAAAAAGAGAATAAATTCCCTCACAATGGAGCTGATGGAAGCTAGGAATAACCTGGATGTTAAAAATCAAGTATTGCCACGTTCTATACTGGTTTTAATGGCAGTAAAAGCTGCTGAATGTTTTTTTTTTGACTACATGTAGGTGCACTGATACATTTTTTTAAAATTTTGGTTACATCCAGGAGTTAAGTCTTCTACAAGTTAACACTGAAGGCCAGCTGAAGGTGATGGAAACTGACCTCCAAGCTGCTAGGACTACAGTCTCTACTTTGCAGGATAGGAATAAAGATCTGGGTAAGATCTATTACCATGGAGACAGATGCATCAATCAGAAGCCACTTTCTGATAGCTGGTTTTTGCAAAGCTTTGATCTGTTGATGAACATTTTTGCCTCTTTCATTTTCCTTTTAAGTACAATATTATGAGAATGTCTAAAAATGCGTTAATTTTTTTTCCCTGCTATTAATTATTCATATTAGGAATCACACCACATGTCTGAGAGACATATGGTGTGAACAATATGATTGTGGAGTTGACAACTTTACTTAGCTTTAGCGTCTAGCAATCTGTTTGGTTAGCAAGGCTAGCATTCAGGTTCTTTCTACATCCCTAAGTGTTGCTGGAATTTCCAACATTTTTCGGTTAAACTTTTTCTTTTCTTTTTTTTTTTAAATAGAGGATCTGCATGAAGTGACAAAAAGCCGGAACGTGGAGCTTGAGAATGAAAAGGAGAGGTTAAATGGTAAGTGTCCCTCCATCTGGAAAAAAAAAAAAAATCATTTTGTCAACAATGCAAGGCGGTTTAAGATGCATATTAACACTTTAGTTGCAAAGATAACATAAGCTGCATGCACTATTTTGTTCAGAGTTTTCTGTGCAAACTCTGTAAGCACTAACTTTGTTTTTCAGGTGAGATTCAGGAGCTGAGAGAGGAGGTCAGGGTACTCCAGGAGTACTTGGATGCAGCTAATGACCAGATTCAGGTTTGATCTATAGATACAAGAGGAAGTCTGACTTTATCACATCTGTGTTGTAAAAGGCATAAAGACAATGTTCATGTGTTTGCAGGACCTCCGTTTGCAGATACAAGAGAAGACACAAGAAGATGATGTCGTTGGTTCCAAAGGAGAGAAACTTAAGTAATTAAAAATTCCTTTCATTTTCTCTTTTTAAAAAAAAATCTATATTGTAAGACTTCAACAGCACATTCCTTACTAGGCCTGTGGTTAAAAAAAAAACAATATATATATTTTTTAACCACAATAAATCATTTAATCGCATGATGAACTAGAAGCGCGATAATTTCCAGTTGGACAACAGTTGTTAAGGAGATGCTCCCCTTTAATGTCATTGAAAAGCCAGCTTTTTGAGAAACGCTGCAAACAATTGACACCCAACACAAAGTAGTTAGCTTCCACTGCCTGTCAATTTTGCTTGTTTTCCCCAAGACAAATGATTATTTTCTGAAATGCCATTTTAGTTAAGAAGACTTCATAATCTATTTTAATTGTTGTCGTTTTAGTTCTGTTGGTTATGTAAAATGGTTTGCAGTTCCAGTGTTAAATGAAAATAGTCTTAAAATGATAGTATTATCATTGCCACAATAATTCCTGGGACAATTTATCGTCCAGCAAAATTGCTCTTGACAAGCCTCCTCATGGCACTTGCCCCCCACAGGCATCTAGAGACGGAATTGGAGCAGAGAACAGGAGCGCTTCAAACCACGCAAGATTTGCTGAAGCAAAAGGAGGAGGAGGCTAACAAATTCCAGCAGGAGCTGCAGACATCCAAGGATGCTTTGTGGGATGTGGAAAAGATGTTGGAGTACGAAAATCTGGAGCTCCAATCTGCACAAAAGTCGGTCATTGACATGGAGAAGCAAATGAAGTTGGCCCGCCAAGAAGTTGAGGACTCTCAGACGACCGTCCGTCAGCAAGAGGCCGAGCTTACCCGGCTGAGGGAGGTGCTCAGGAGGACGGAGAGGGAACTCGACGAGAGGGTAGCGCATCTTGAACAGAAGTGTCTGCTCTCTGATGAAGAGAGAAGTACGTTCATCTCCTCCTGATGCCCAATGTCTCGTAGGGTTATACAAAGCTTCGCAGTTTGTGTGAGAGGAATATCTTATTTGGTTTCAGGTAAGGCTCAGGAGGAAGGGTTCAGGAAAGTAGAGCAGCTGAAGAACGAGCTGATCGTCTTACAGCAAGCTAAACGAGATGAAAGGAAGAGACAGATCCAGCTTGAGCAAGAACACACAGCACTCACAGAGGAGCTGGCCAAAGAAAAGGTTATATAAACATTAACCTCTTATATAGATCATACACCGAATGACTGCTAGCTCTGTAGTAAACGTCTGTTCTGTTGACATCTGCAGGCTCTGGTGGACTCTCTGACTGTGCTCGTGGAGAAGGAAAGGGAAGAGACTGAAGAGCAAATGAGACAGCTAAAAGAGGAAATGGAGGAGGTGCTGGGGGAGCTGGCTGTGATGGAGGAGCAGGAGCAGATACGGCTGGAGGGGGCTCAGAAGAGTCAGGAGGCCCTTCAGAGCCTGCAGCGGGACAAAGAGGAGCTGGCGAATCAGCTGAGGGATGCAGAAGCCCTTCTGGAAGGGTGGGTGAACAACAGCCAGAGACGATGCTATGATATAAGCCAAAGATCTGTAGCACAGGTTAGACATGAAAAGTTTGAAAATCAAAAGTAGGGTTGAGCAAAGGGTACCTGAGGCTATTTCCACTAACTGCAGCAATTTTTAAACTGATCATTTTCATAGTTTCCAGAGCATTAGTCGCATGGAGAGAACAAAAATAAGTCGCAGGATCAAACAAAATATGAAAAAAGTGCAACTTATCAGTCAGAAAATGTGGTAACTTCCCTTTTCTGTTTTGCCAATAATCGTCCACATATCCATTCTATTTATTATCTTTGAAAGAGCGTTTTGTTTTTTTGTGCCAAGAAATCAATCCGTTTCGCGGTTCGACTCAGCATGTCGTCCACATATGGGCGTTCATTTCTGTTTTAGAGAGTCGAGGCTTAAAAAGTCTTATCATAAAAGTGCGTTTTTATCTGCTCTGCCGCTTTGAAACTGTTGGAAATCTTTGATTGTGATTTAGTTTCATACTTTCTTGGGTTTTTCCTGCACTCTGGCTTGATTAAGATTTACTCCTTAACAATCTATTCCCCTCTGCCTTTGCTAGGAGCAGTGATGTGGCAGCGATGAAAGCGATGCATCTTGCAGCAGTGAGTGAACTCCAAGAGGCATGTAACAACTCACAGAGAAAGATCGAGGATTTTGTCACGGAGCTGGAAAGGTGAGCTCCTCCCGAGTGTCGGCATTTCCTGGTGTTCCTTTGCTTTAAAGTCACTTTGATTTATGTTGCCTTTAAACTTTAAGTTCTGTCGGCATCCCGGCTTCACAGAGTGCTTGTCTTCCTTTTCAGCACCAGAGAGGCTCTAAAGGAAGCTAAAGGAAGACAGAGAGAACTGGAAGCGGAGGTGGGGAGAGTGACCTGCCAGCTGAAGGAGGCGATGGACAAAATGGTTGAACAGAAAGAGGAAGAGATCAATAGAGTGAGGGGGTGGACGGACGAGCAACAGGAGAGACTGCAGGCTGAAGCAAAATCAAAGGAAGAGAGTTTAAGGTATACTCAAAACTACGGCTTGGCAACATTGCGTAAAAATAAAATCTCCGATTTTTTTCCATGCCAGATATATATATTTTTGCTTTCCTTTCTAAAAGTTAGAAGAGACAAATGCTTTCAAAAAGTGGCTTTTATTTCAGTCATCCCTTCTGTGAGCTGTACGACTCAGTCTTGGGGCCAGACTACAAGAATTTGTAATTATGAGAATATATATGAGCAGAATAAAGACGCAGTTTTGCCAGAAGAAAGTCTTAAAATTGCAAGAAAAATCTTGTTTTGATTAGTGGGGGAAAAAAGCTTCTGGAATTATTAAAATGTGACGTAAACAGCTCAGTTCATGTGAATCTTTCTTCAAAATAAACTCAGTCGTTTGTACAATCATTTCAACATACCGTACTACTACAGATAATAATTTGACGCGTTAAAAGATGACATATTTCCTTGTCTGTAAACCATTACCAAAGTGTGACTTCATTTTGATTTCTTTATGTTGGAGTTCTCCTAAAATTACAAC